>NC_133462.1:12446447-12553947 GCF_048565385.1 Saimiri boliviensis | reverse complement strand
ATCGAGACCATCCTGGTCAACACGGTGAAACCCCGTCTCTACTAAAAATACAAAAAATTAGCTGTGCATGGTGGCGCGTGCCTGTAATCCCAGCTACTCAGGAGGCTGAGGCAGGAGAATTGCCTGAACCCAGGAGGCAGAGGTTGTGGTGAGCCGAGATCGCGCCATTGCACTCCAGCCTGGGTAACAAGAGTGAAACTCCGTCTCAAAAAAAAAAAAAAAAAAAAAAAAGAATAAACAAAATAAGTCTGTGGTTTTAAGCTTCCTCCATCTAATAGCCAAGGACTTAAGTGTGTGTAGAATTAATATACAAATATATTTATGTATTATTTTGTTATGTAATATATTTATATATTACATATTAGTATATACTATATAATGTGTATTACATTAATATATTAATATGTATTATATATGTAAGATAATATGTAATATATTACATATTATATATTACAGTACACAAAACGTATATTATATATTGAAAATCTGTATTAACAAATAATATAAGTTAATATGTATAAGTAATATACTATAAATAATATACATATATTAATATATTTATATGAATAATATATATTTAATGTTTATAGTTAGTATAAATCCTATTACATATTATGATATGTATTGAATATTATATACATTAAATATTGTTTTTTCTTTAGTGACAGCGTCTTGCTCTGTCCCCCAGGCTGGCATGCAGTGGCACCATCATGGCTCACTGCAGCCTCACACTCCTGGACTCAATTCTCCCGCCTCAGATTCCTGAGTAGCTGAGAGTACAGGCACGTGCCACCAAACCCAGCCAACTTTTAAAATGTTTAAAACAGAGAGTCTTGCTATGTTGTCCAGGCTAGTCTTGAACACCTGGCCTCAAGTGATCCTCCCACTTCAGCCTCCCAAAGTGCTGGGATTACAGGTGTGAGCCACAGCACCCAGCCAAGGGTCTATGCTTTATTGTTTTTTTGGTTCTAAGACTCTGTTCTCAGGTTCTGCCTAACAGTTAGTTTAGGATTCTCAGATTCTGTGTTTCAGGAACTCCAAAGGCTGGGGTGCAAAGGTTTCCACGTCTCGGATTCTCTGATCAAATGTGTTGCTTTTCGGCTGGGGTAGCTCATGCTACTCCTAGCACTTTGGAAGGCTGAGGCTAGAGGATCGCTTGAGGCCAGGATTTTGAGACCAGCCTGGGCAAAATAGCAAGACCCTGTCTCTGCAGTCTTGCTCTGTCACCAGGCTAGAGTGCAGTGGCACTATCTCGGCTCACTGCAACCTCCGCCTCCCGGATTGAAGCAATTTGCCTGCCTCAGCCTCCTGAGTAGCTGAGACTACAAGCGTGTGCCACCACGCCTGCCTAATTTTTTGTATTTTAGTAGAGACGGAGTTTCACTGTGTTGGCCAGGCTGGTCTTGGACCCCTGACCTCGTGTTCCACCTGCCTCGGCCTCCCAAAGTGCTGGGATTACAGGTGTGAGCCACAACAGCTCTAATTTCAAAAAAAAAAAAAAAAAAAGTTCTCTTCAGTTCGATGAGTTTAAGAATCCAGACTTCTTTTCTGTGGTTCTAGGCTCTTGAGCGGCATTGATTGACTTCTGTGGCTGGAAGTAGGACTGGCATTGAGAGAGCAAAGCCACTGGAGCCAGGCAGGGCGTGCACGGCTGGCCCATTCTGCTCAGCAGTGCCTGTACAGGTCCCGTAACTAACCATGTTTATTACCAGCCCTGCTTATATGTGAAGATCTTTGTCAGGCAGGCATGATGGCAGGTGCCTATGGTACCAGCTACTGGAGAGGCTGAGGCAGGAGGATTGCTTGAGTCCAGGAGGTCAAGGCTGCAGTGAGCCACTACACTTCAGCCTGGGCAACAGAGGGAGACCCTGCCTCAAAGAAAAAAAAAATCGGCTGGGCGTGGTGGCTCATGGCTGTAATTCCAGCACTTTGGGAGGCCAAGGCGAGCGAATTACAAGGTCAGGAGTTCGAGACCAGCCTGGCCAATATGGTGAAACCCCATCCCTACTAAAAATACAAAAATTAGCCTGGTGTGGTGGCACACACCTGTAATCCCAGCTGCTTGGGATGCTAAGGCAGGAGAATTGTCTGAACCTGGGAGGCGAATGTTGCAGTGAGCCGAGATTGCACCACTGACCTCCAGCCCAAGTGACAGAGTGAGACTCCATCTCAAAAAAAAATATATGCCGGGCACGGTGGCTCAAGCCTGTAATCCCAGCACTTTGGGAGGCCGAGGCGGGTGGATCACGAGGTCGAGAGATCGAGACCATCCTGGTCAACATGGCGAAACCCCGTCTCTACTAAAAAATACAAAAATTAGCTGGGCATGGTGGCATGTGCCTGTAATCCCAGCTACTTAGGAGGCTGAGGCAGGAGAATTGCTTGAAACCAGAAGGCGGAGGTTGCGGTGAGCCGAGATCGCGCCATTGCACTCCAGCCTGGGTAACAAGAGCGAAACTCCGTCTCAAAATATATATATATATATATATATATATATATATATATATATCTGATGCCATATTTCTGTGAGTCTTTGGGCCTGGGAGCTGCAGTTCCGTGACTAACTTTCTCGTACTCTACGGTTTGAAGTGTCCAGATGTACTGAACCTTTACCAAGTGTCTCTATACAGGTGGCCTTTGTGTCTATGGCGTATGGACAGAACTCAGAATTTCACAAAGGGGAAAGGGAGATGGAAAGAGTGAAAGTGGGAGGGGACAGGCCCCCCCAAGCCCACTGTGACCCCACTCCCTCCCTCCACAGCACCTCTCCCAAAATGCAAAGTCCCAGGTACCTTAACATCTGTGACACATTCATCCTCCAAACCCCGCAGGGTGCCGGGGGACAGAAGGGGCCCCAGCTCTCCATTCTCCAGGGCAGCTATGTCCACCAGCCCTAGGACCTCCCTGGGGGTGGGGTGAGAGACAAGGAGGTCTGTGAGAAGCGGGGCTGGGCAGTCAGACCCTTCCCCATGCCCTCCTACCCGCTGCTTGTGACCCTGGGCCACTCCCTTCCTCTCTCTAAGTCAGCTCTGCTCATCCCTCAAAGGAAGTCTTTGGAATTGTTGCTCCCCCGGCTCCAGCTCTCTGAGTCAGCTCCCTGATGGATGGTGTCCGGACATGATATTTAGGGGTCAAGTCCAAGCTTGAAGATCTGACACGCAAGGCTCCGCCCATGATCGGTTTCACAAGGCAGAAGCTCCCTTGCACCTCTACTCCGAGGTGCTGCTGCCTTACCTGGCCTTGGAGGCTTTCCCAGTCCAGCCCTCACTCCCCGCCTTCCACTGGCTTACATGCCTGGAGCTATGTGATATCATCAGTATCCACCCCCACACACCCCAGACTTGGGCTCTTGGCATCCTCTCAATTGTAAACACCATCTCTCTACAAATTGGACCAAACTCAGTTCCCACCACTTCAGGAAGCTTTCCGGACTCCCTGTCCTGCCTCCATTCCTGACAGATAACCTGAGAGTGTGATCGACATCCATTCCCGAATGAGAGCTATGTGGCTGATGGAGGTATCTGCTGCCTCCCCAGTCTTCTGGTGACAGCATTCTGATTTTGTTACCAGAACCACCCACCCCCTTCGCTGTCCAACGTGTGGCTTGGATGTGGCTAACTCCCTTTTCTTGGGGTAGACAGGTGATCTGGGGGTAGCTAATGTCCATATTCCATCCTCTGGCCACAAGAATGGGTATGTTTTAGGACGAAAAGGCTCAACAGTAATCAGATTCCAAGACTGGGAGGGACCGTGGTATTGAGGCTCTAGTCTCGGCCCTTAAAGAATTTAAGGGGCAAACAGCACTGAAGTCCTAAAACTGGGCCTAAAGTTCTAAAACATGGTGGCTCACACCTGTAATCCCACACTTTGGGAGGCAAAGGTGGCTGGATCACTTGAGATCAGGAGTTTGAAACCAGCCTGGGCCAACATGGTAAAAACCCCCGCCTCTGCTAAAAATACAAAAAATCAGGTCAATGTGGTGGCTCACACATATAATCCCAGCACTTTGGGAGGCCGAGACAGACTGGGTCACCTGAGGTTAGGAGTTTGAGACCAGCCTGACCAGTATGGTGAAACTCCATCTCTACTAAAAATACAAACATTAGCTGGGCATAGTGGCAGGCACCTGTAATCCCAGCTACTCGGGAAGCTGAGGCAGGAGAATTGCTTGAACCTGGGAGGTGGAGGCTGCATTGAGCAGATATCATAGCACTGCACTCCAGCCTGGGTGACAGAGCAAGACTCTGTCTCAAAATAAATAAATAAAAGTCCTAAAACTGGAAGGATCAACAGCGTAGAGGTTCTAAGACCAAAAGAGGCAATGAGGTGAAGGCTTAGGATTCCAAAGTTCAGTGGTACTAAGCTTCTGTAGTGGAGTCATAAATTCTAAAGTTCTAAGATTGGAAGCGTCAACAGTACTAATCCCCTAGGCTCTAAAGAGAGCAGTGTAGGATTCTAGAATTCTAAGTGTCATCATGTTAAGGTTTAAGGGTCAGTGGGGCTGTGGTTCTAAGAAGGAATGGTCAACAGTGCTAAAACTCCAGGACTGGAAGGGTGAAGATCGAAATAGCGTTAAGTGTCACGATGCCAAGATCTAGCGGGTCCACGGTGCTGAGCTACTAGAACTGAAATTGTCGATGGTGCTAACATTGTGTCATTGGAAGAGTCAGTGGTGCCAACAGGTTCTAGGTCTGAAAGGGTGGGCGTGCTAGGAATCTCAAACTGGAAGCATCAGTGTTCGTTGCTAGGAGTGTAAGTGCCCATGATGCTAAGGTTGCAGGTCTAGAAGAATGAATGGTGCTGAGATTTTAGGAGCCAACATTCTAAGACTAGAGGAATTCACGGTGCTAAGAGTGCAGGACTGGAAGGGTGGACAGTGAGGCTCTCCAGAGTGTAAGTGTTGACAGAGCGCTGAGGTTCTCGGACCACAGTGGTGCCGGACTCTTCCAGGACTGGGAGGGTCCATGGTGCTGGAACCGAGAGCCTGGGTAGCAGTAAGATTCTAGGACTGTCACTGTCAGCGGTGCTGACGACTGGATGGATGGGTCGATGGTGTTAAGGTGCTAGGACTGGTGGGTCAGCTGTCCCAAGGTCCTTAGGGTCTGAAGAGGCCAGCGCTAGGAGGTGGGGCTGGGGGTTCCACGCGATCTTGGGCAACAGAGTCCAGCTCACCTGGGGTACACCTGGTTGTGCCAATGCAGCAGCGCGTAGCGGTCGGCCAGCGGCAGCCTGCGCCGGGCAGAGGCCCCCAGCCACTCGGCCAGGGCCCCGTGGTAGCCGCGCAGGTAGACGCTGAAGGCGCCCAGGCCGGCGGGGTAGGCGGGCGCCAGGCGGCCCCGCACCACGGCCATATCCTCCAGCAGCCGCGCCCGCAGCGCCTCCAGCTGCCCCGCCAGACCCCCGGGCGCCCCGGGCGCCGCCGCCTCCAGGCGCTCCCGGGCTGCGCGCGCCACGGCCTCGGCCCAGCGGACGCGCAGCTTGCGAGCCGCCTCGGGCCCCCGACGCCCGTCGGCCGCCTCCTCCTGCACCAGCACCTGGCCCAGCTGCGCCACCGCGCCCGCCCCGGCGCCCGCGCCCGGCCCGGGGCCCGCCAGCGTCTCGCGCACCAGCGCCCACAGCTCGCGCTGCAGGGCCTCGTACAGCAGCGCCACGTCCCGCGCCCGGCGGCCCCCGCCAGCGCCCTCGGCCTTGGGAGGCCCCGGTGCGCCGCCCCCCGACGACGCCAGCTCTTCGGCCTCCAGCTCCAGGATGTGCTCGTCGGCGCGCGCGAGCTCGCGCTGCTGGATCAGGCTCAGAATCTCCAGCACTGCGGGTAAGAGAGGGGAGGCGGGAGGTCAGCGATGGGGTGGGGAGGAGGGGGTGCCAGACGCGGGGGTGAAGGTAGGGGTGCTTAGGAAGGGAAAGGAGATGAGGGAAGAGAGTTACAGAAGGCAGGAAGGTGTGGGAGCAGAGAAGGGCCTGGAGAAGAGCGAGAAAGAAGGGTGTAGGGGGAAGGATGTAGAGGAGGGGGCAGGGTGAGGGGCTCACTCACGCCCGTTATCCCAGCACTTTCGGAGGCCGAGGCCAGTGGATCATTTGAGGTCGGGAGTTCAAGACCAGCCTGGCCAACATGGCAAAACTCCATCTCTACTAAAAACACAAAAATCAGCCAAGCGTGGTGATGGGCGCCTGGAACCCCAGCTACTCGGGAGGCTGAGGCGGGAGAATCTCTCGAAGCCGGGAGGCGGAGGTTGCAGTGAGCCCAGATCGCGCCACTGCACTCCGGCCTGGGCAACATATTGAGCGAGACTCCATCTCAAAAATAAATAAGTAAAAACTTAAAAGAGAGAGAAAAGAAAAATGCATGTATCTGAGGAAGGCATCTGGGGAGGTTGGGGGACAGAGAAATGGAGGAGGGGTCGGAGGAGGTGGGAGGGTCGAGAGAGGAGCCAGGTAAGGGGGAAGAGGGATGGACGCAGCCAGTGCGAGCAGGAGGGGTAGGGTGAGGAGTTGGAGATTGGGAGAGGATATGGGACAATTGATGGGGTCTTTTTGGGGTGGGGATCGCTGTGGGGTGATCTGGCCCTCTGATGAGTTCAGACTGCCTCGAGGAAGGGGAGTTGTGGGGCTGGAAGGCCTCTGAGGCTGAAGGAGGGTCCCGACAGCCCAGGGTTACCCTCAACACCTCCACCCCCCTCCACTTCCTCCCTGGCAGAGAAACTATTTCCTGGCCAGCGCTATTTCTGCCCATCCGTTTCCAGAAGGCGGGGTTCTATTCACCCCCTCCTCACCTCCCTCCAGTGCCCTCCCAGTCCCCTGGGAGCTGCAGCCGAAATAGCCTCCGGCTAGAACCTGGAGGGCATCGGAGGACAGAAAAGGCGCTCCTGAGGTCCCCAGCCCTGGAGCAGCTCAGGCCTCAGGGCTAAGAGCAGGCAGGGTGCAGGCTCGGGGAGCAGAGATAAAGGCAGGGTTGGGGATGGTGGATGAAGATGGGGATTGGGACAGCGATGAGGATGGGGCTGGAGGTGAGGATGGAGTTAAGGTGGGGTTTGGGATGCGGGAGTTGAGGGTTAGCGTGAGGTGGGGCGGGAGTCTGGACAGAAATGGAGAAGGAAGCCGGGCGCGGTGGCTCACGCCTTGTAATCCCAGCACTTTGGGAGGCCGAGGTGGGTGGATCACGAGGTCAAGAGATCGAGACCGTCCTGGTCAACATGGTGAAACCCCGTCTCTACTAAAAATACAAAAAATTAGCTGGGCATGGTGGTGCGTGCCTGTAATCCCAGCTACTCGGGAGGCTGGGGCAGGAGAATTGCCTGAACCCAGGAGGCGGAGGTTGCGGTGAGCCGAGATCGCGCCATTGCACTCCAGCCTGGGTCACAAGAGCGAAACTCTGTCTAAAAAAAAAAAAAAAAGAAAAGAAAAGAAATGGGGAAGGAGGCAAGAATGGCAGTGGGGTCTGGGTAGGGATGGGGTTGGAGACGTGGGGGAGGGGAATGTAGGCGAAAGCTGAGGGTGGAAAGGACATCAAGACTGATGTGAGTTTCAAGATGAATTGTGGAAGTGAGTTGGGCTTGAGAATAGGAACGTGGATGGAAATGAAGATGGAGGTTGGGGATGGGGGTTTAGGATTGGGACTCAGGATAGGGGTGAAGATAGATTAGGGATGAAGAGGAGGTTGAGTTTGGAGTTGGAATTGAAATGGGGGGGCAGGCTCAGTGGCTCACGACTGTAGTTCAAGCACTTTAGGAGGCTGAAGCAGGTGGATCACAAGGTCAGGAGTTCAAGACCAGCCGGTTCAAAATGGTGAAACCCTGTCTCTACTAAAAATACAGAAATTAGCTGGATGTGGTGGCAGGCCTCTGTAATCCCAGCTACTTGGGAGGCTAAGGCAGGAGAATTGCTTGAACCCGGGAGGTGGAGGTTGTAGTGAGCCGAGATCGAGCCACTGCACTCCAGCCTGAGTGACACAGAGTGAGACTCCATCTCAAAAAAAAAAGAAAAGAAAAGAAAAGAAAGAAACGGGGGCTGAGGAAGGACTAGGAACGTGAATAGGGCTGAATAAGGAGGTTGCTGACCGGGTGGGTTGGCTCATGCCTCTAATCCCAGCACTTTGGGAGGTCGAGATGGGTGAATCACTCAAGGTCAGGAGCCTGAGACCAGCCTGACCAACATGGCAAAACCCCGTCTCTGCTATAAATACAAACACAAAACCAAAAAATATTAGCCAGGCATGGTGGCACACATCTATAATTCCAGCTACTCGAGAGGTTGAGACAGGAGAATTGCTTGAACCCAGGCAGCAGAGGTTGCAGTGAGCCGAGATTGAACCATTGACTCCAGCCTGGGCGACAGACAGAGTGAGACCCCATCTCAATGGAAGAAAAAAAAAGGAGGTCGCCGGAGGGAAATGGGTGAGAGGGGCCTGAGGTTAGGGGTTAAAAGGAGACCAAAACAGTGAAAAAGGGTTGAAGGTGGACATGGGGAAGAATGGGCCAGTTGGGGGTTGCTGTGGTGTTGGACATAGACGATGACATTAGCTATGGCGTTTGGGCCGGGCGCAGTGGCTCACACCTGTAATTCCAGCACATTGGGAAGCTGAGGCAGGAGGATCGCTTGAGGCCAGGAGTTCAAGACCAACCCGAGCAACACAGTGAGACCCCATCCCTCCAAAAAATGTAAAAATTAGCTAGATGTGGTGGCGTGTGCCTGTGGTCCCAACTATTCAGGAGGCTAAAGTGGGAGGATTGCTTGAGCCCAGGAGGTCAGGGCCGCAAACAGCCATGATTGCACCCCTGCAGGCTAGCCTCCAGCCTGGGAGATAGAGTGAGACCCCATCTCCAAAGACAAATGGCATTTTTTTTTTTTAAAGACAGAGTTTCGCTCTTGTTACCCAGGCTGGAGTGCAATGGCGCGATCTCGGCTCACCGCAACCTCCGCCTCCTGGGTTCAGGCAATTCTCCTGCCTCAGCCTCCTGAGTAGCTGGGATTATAGGCACGCGCCACCATGCCCAGCTAATTTTTTGTATTTTTAGTAGAGACGGGGTTTCACCATGTTGACCAGGTTGGTCTCGATCTCTCGACCTTGTGATCCACCCGCCTCAGCCTCCCAAAGTGCTGGGATTACAGGCTTGAGCCACCGCGCCCGGCAAACAGATGGCATTTTAAAGAAAAGGGTGGGCTGTAGGAGAAGGTTTGGGGTGTGTCTCAGACAGAGATTGAGGGTGGGGTTGGAATACATGTGGGGTGAGAACATGAAAGGCATTGCTGAGGAAGAGACTGGGGCTTGAAGTAGGAATGGGGGCTGAGGATGAAGATGGGGTGGTGTTAGGGGTTGAATTATGTCCCCCCAGAAAAAAATCATGTGAAGGCTTCACCCCAGTACATCAGAATGTCACCTGATTTTGAAAGAGGGTCTTTACTGAGGCAATCAAATTAAGATGAATTCACATGTAGACTCTAATCTGCATGTGAGTGGTGTCCTCACAAAAAGGAGAAATTGGGCCGGGTGTGGTGGCTCACGCCTGCAATCCCAGCACTTTAGGAGGCCAAGGAGGGAGGATCACTAGGTCAGGAGATCGAGACCATCCTGGCCCACATGGTGAAACCCGGTACCTACTAAAAATACAAAAATTAGCCAGGCATGTGCCTGTGATCCCAGCTACTAGGGAGGCTGAGGCATGAGACTCACTTGAACCCAAGAGGGAGAGGTTGCAGTCAGTCTAGATTGAGCCACTGCACCACTCCAGCCTGGTGACAGAGTGAGACTCTGTCTCAAAAAAAAAAAAAAAAAAAAAAAAGGAAAGAAAGAAAAAGAAATTGCTCAGGCTTACACCTGTCATCCCAGTGCTTTGGGAGGACAAAGCAGGCAGGTCACTTGAGGTCAGGAGTTTGAGGCCAGCCTGGTTAACATGGTGAAACCCTGTCTCTAAAAAATTACAAACATTAGCTAGACATGATGGCGGGTGTCTGTAATCCCAGCTACCCGGGAGGCTAAGGTGAGAGAATTGCTTAAACTGGAGAGTTTCAGTAAGCTGAGATTGCGCCATTGCACTCCAGCCTGGGCAACAAAGTGAGACTCTGTCTCAAAAAATAAAATGAAATGAAAATAAATAAATAAATAGATTGGGGATAGAGAGGAAAGGGGGGAGAGATGGGACCAAAATCAGGGATTCTTGTGGCGTTAGACGTAGGAGTGGGGCTGCAGACGGCAGGGGGAGGCGGCGGAGATTGCGGGTGAGCACCCGTGATCAGGTGGCGCTCAAGAGGAAGGTCGATGACAGCGATTAGGACGGATGTGGTAGTGGGCTGGAGCCATCATGGAGTTGGGACATGTGCGTTAGATGTGTGAATTGGAGGCTGGGGTCACAGGTGGCAGCTGGGATGGGGTTAAGTATGGAGCCTGAGACCACCAGGGCTGGGGAAGGCCATGGGCACCGGGATTCTCCCAGCACTGGGTCAGGGCCCGGACTCACCTGACAACGGCTCCTTCATCTTTGGGGGCTCCGGGACCTTTGGTGGGGGCTCTGGAGCTGCCTCCCCTGCAGGCACCACCCTCTCAGCCAGGGACGCACGCTGGGGCTTGGACCCACGCCCCAGTTTCAGGAAGGCCAGTCTCCGGGCGGCCTCCCCCGCTGATTCCTCGTCGCCATGGGCTCGGGTCCCCTGCAGCCGGGCCAGGAGGCCAAAATCTGCCGAGCTCCTTCGTAACCCTGGTACCAGCACTCGGCCCAAGAAAGAGCGGGGCTGCCCATCTCCAGGGCTGCCTGCCCGCCGGCCCGGGGCCCAGCCCAGCCGGAAGGGGGACAGGCCTGCCAGCTTCTCCAGGGTGGCCCGGCGGCGGCAAGATGCTCCATTGGGGAGGGACCCCGGCTCCCCGGCCTCCTCTTCCTCCAGCCCCGAAACTTCTTCAAAGGGGTTCCGAGAGGATCTCAGGGGCAGGGTTCCCGCCCGGGGCACCTTAGGGTCTGATACTCCTAGATTCTTCAGGATCGGCATTTTGACAGGTGGGGGGGGACCTGGGGAAGAAAACAATGACCGTGGGCGATGCTGATGGCAATGGTGGCGTGGATGACGGTGCCTCTGTGTGCCGAGCACTTTGGGGTTGGCATATCAGACGCTTGACTGAACACTTAATAACCCTCGATCTGCGCAGGCCTATGAGGTGGGGACATTTTTGGTGGTTCTTCTTTTCTTTTTTTTTTTTTTTTTTTGAGACGCCGTTTTGCCGTTGTTGCCCAGGCTGGAGTGCAATGATGTGATCTCAGCTCACTGCAGCCTCCACCTCCTAGTTCAAGCAATTCTCCTGCCTCAGCCTCTCGAGTAGCTGGGATTACAGGCGTGCACCACCACACCCGGCTAATTTTGTATTTTTAGTAGAGACGGGGTTTCGCCGTGTTGGTCAGGCTGGTCTCAAATTTCCGACCTTAGGTGATCTACCCGCCTCAGCCTCCCGAAGTGCTGGGATTACAGGCATGAGCCACCATGCCCAGCCTGTTGTTTTTATTTCTTGAGACAGGATCTCACTCTGTTGCCTAGGCTGGAGTGCAGTGGTGTGATCACAGCTCACTGCAGCCTCCACCTCCTGGATTTAAGCAATCCTCCCATCTCAGCCTCCTGAGTATCGGGGATTACAGGCACAGGACACTACACCCTGGCTAATTTTTCATATCTTTAGTAGAGACAGAGGTCTTTCTATGTTGTCCAGGCTGATCTCGAACTCCTGGACTCAAGTGATCTGCCTGCCTCAGCCTCCCAAAGTGCTGGCATTACAGACGTGAGCCACGGCACCCGGCCATGGTGGGGATTTTCATTGTCCTCATTTTGATGAGGAAATCAAGGCTCAGAAAGGCGAAGGCATCTGCCTAACATCCCACAGTGATTCAGGAACAGAGTCAGGATTTGCACTCAGACCTGTCTGATTCCAGTGCCTGGGTGCCTCCCCTGCACATTCAGAACCTTTCCCTGCTCCAACCCTGCCCTGTCCCTAAAGAGCAATGTTCATGATCTGGAATATACATATATATTTTTTGAAATGGAGTCTCACTCTATCACCCAGGCTGGCAAGATCTTGGCTCACTGCAACCTCCGCTCCCAGGTTCAAGCAATTCTCCTGCCTCAGCCTCCGGAGTAGTTAGGACTACAGGCGTGTACCACCACACTCGGCTAAGTGTTGTATTTTTAGTAGAGATGAGGTCTCACTGTGTTGGCTAGGCTGGTCTCGAACTCCTGACCTCAGGTGATCTTCCCAAAGTGCTGGGATTACAAGCATGAGCCACCATGCTCTGGCAGCTGCACACCTCACTGGTGCTGTCCCATAGCCTCCTCCTTACCCCAGGAGCCTCCAGGTTTCAGCATCTCCGTAGACGCCTGTTCTCCATGCTCCTGTCAGGACTTTAGGACTCAGTGTCACTTCAGGGCACCCATGCCCCCTCCTCCAGGAAGTCCTCCCTGACCCTCAGGCTCCCACAGCCCCTGGGTTCCCACACCTCACCCCTGCTTGCTCTGGGTCATCCCTGTCTGGGGAGAGATCTGTGTCCCTCACTGGACTACCAACCCCAGGAGGACAGGGGTGGGGCTGTCTCAGTCACCACTGTGTCCCCAGCTCCCAGCACAGGGCAGACATTCAGGGAATGGGTGCTAAACAGGAAATGAAGGAAGGAAAGAGGCAAGACAGTTCCTTGGGTGGGGAGGAGGAGGGTGAGTCAAGCTGGAACAGGTCACAAGGGAGTAGGCCACAGAGGGCTTTAAACTCCTTGATAAGGGACAAGCTTTCTCCAGAGGGCACTGCAGAGCCACAGATGGGTGCTTTTTAAAGCAATGAAATACTTCAAACATTCAGAAAAGTACAGAACACAAGCTTACTGAACACTTCTGTGCCTACAATCCTAGCCACATTCTCATGCAATCATTTGCTGTCTTCGTTCAAGTTTTTATTGCTGCTTTTGTCTGTAGAGACAGGGTCTTGCTGCCGCCCAGGCTGGAGTGCAGTGGCGTGATCATGGCTCGCTGCAGCCTCAAACTCCTGGGCTCAAGCGATTCTCCCGCCTCAGCCTCCCAAGCCACAGGGACACCCTGCTAATCTTATTTTTTAATTTTTTGTGATAGACGGTGGTGTTGCTATATTGCCCGGGCTGGTCTGGAACTTCTGCTCCTGGTCTCAAGCAATCCTCCCTCCTCGGCCTCCCAAAGTGCTAGAATTATAGGCGTGAACCACCACACACTGACCTGATGTTTGTTTTAAAGAAAAAGCTGGGTGCGGTGGCTCATGCCTGTAATCCCAGCACTTTGGGAGGCTGAGGCAGGCAGATCACCTGAGGTCGAGAGTTCAAGACCAGGCTGGGAAACATGGGGAAACCCTGTCTGTACTAAAAACACAAAAATTAGCTGGGTGTGGTGGCGGGTACCTGGAGTCCTAGCTACTTGGGACGCTGAGGCAGGAGAATCGCTTCAACCCAGGAGGCAGAGGCTGCAGTGAGCCGAGATTGCACCACTGCACACCAGCCTGGGCAACAGAGCAAAACAAAACTCCATTTCAAAAAAAAAAAAAGAATGAATTACAAATACATGCAGCCTCCCGCCACGTCTCCTGGTCCCACCCACTCTGGCCCTCTCTTAAGGAATCCAGCATCCAGAATGTGCTGTCTACCTGTCCAAGTAGATTTTTATTCCATTCTCCACAGACTTGTGTCCAGAAATAATATACTGGTTTATGTGGTTTCAAACTCTCTATAAATGGTGGCATACTATATGTGTCTTGCAACTTGCTTTAGAAATTTTTTTCGGCTGGGCGAGGTGGCTCACGCCTGTAACCCCAGCACTTTGGGAAGCCAAGGCAGGTGGATCACAAGGTCAGGACATCGAAACTATTCTGGCCAACATGATGAAACCCCATCTCTACTGAAAAAATACAAAAAAATTAGCCGGGCGTGGTGGCATGCCTCTGTAGTCCCAGCAACTGGGGAGGCTGAGGCAGGGGAATGGCTTGAACCCGGGAGGCAGAGGTTTCAGTGAGCCAAGATCATGCCACTGCACTCCAGCCTGGTGACAGAGCAAGACTCCGTCTTAAAAAAATAGATTTTTTTGCTCACATTATGAAGTTGTGAGATTTATTTATCCGTGGCTAGCCATATAGCTCACTTAAGTGCCACATACTATTCCACTGCATGACCAGGACAAACTTGCGTAAAGGGTCAGATGTTCACTCGTTCATTCTCCTACTGCTGGACCCATAGTTTGTCACCAGCACAGGGGTTCTGAGCAGGTCGAGACAGGGTCAGGATTATGCAGATGTGTGAGGGTAGATAGGAGACTTGGGAAGAGGGTGGTGGGAAAAGGCCTGGGTTCCCTGGCTGCGGGTAAGAGCGCCCCTTTTTTTTCTTGCTTTTTTTTTTTTTTTTTTTTGAGATGGAGTCTCACTCTGTAGCCCAGGCTGGAGTCTGGAGTGCAGTGGAACAAACTCAGCTCGCTGCAACCTCCACCTCCCTGGTCCAGGTTCAAGCCATTCCCCTGCTTCAGCCTCCCGAGTAGCTGGGATTACAGGTATGCCCAGCTAAGTTTTGTATTTTTAGTAGAGACAGGGTTTCACCATGTTGGCCGGGCTGGTTTTGAATGCCTGACCTTGTGATCTGTCCACGTCAGCTTCCCAAAGTGCTGGGATTACAGGTGTGAGCCACCGTGTCTGGCCAAGACCACCCCTTTACATGGTGGGGAGACCCCCTTCTTACCTCCCCCATTTCAACCCCTGAGCTGCCGCTTCTCAACCCTCCTGTTCCTACAAACACTCTGGTACCTCCTTCCAGTCTCCAAGGACCCCCACCCCCAGGAGGCCGTAACCATGATAACCCCTTGCTGGAGCCCCCATGGCTGTGTGCAGTAGACACCCCCCCTATGCACACACATTATTTGCACACTCATATCTCTTTTATGTTTTAGACAGTCTCACTCTGTTGCCCAGGTTGGAGCCAGTGGCGCAGTCTCGGCTCACCGCAACCTCCGCTTCCCAAGCTCAAGCAATCCTCCTACCTCAGTTTCCCAAGTAGATGGGATTACAGGTGCAAGTCACCACACCCGGCTAATTTTTGTATTAGTAGCCGGGCGCGGTGGCTCGCACTTGTAATCCTAGCACTTTGGGAGGCTGAGGTGGGTGGATCACCTGAGGTCAGGAGTTCAAGACCAGCCTGGCCATCGTAGTGAAATCCCATCTTAAAAAATAAAGAATGAAAGAAAGTAAGAAAGAAAGAAAGAAAAAGGAAGGAAGGAAGGAAGAAAGAAAGAAGAGAGAAAGAAAGAGAGAGAAAGAAAGAAAGAAAGAAAGAAGAGACAAGGTTTCACCGTGTTGCCTAGACTGGTCTCCAACTCGCGAGCTGAAGCGATCCAACCGCTTCAGCCTCCCAAAGTGCTGGGATTACAGGCATGAGCCACAGCGCCCGGCCTTGATTTCTCTTTCATCCTCCAAACTGGCATCCGCAAACCTCATCCCAAAATGGCTCCATCATCGCCCCCTCCACCCCAAAACGGTCTCCATCTTCCTCTCACAATTTCAGGTTCCAATTTCCCTCCAGTGGA
Source organism: Saimiri boliviensis (assembly GCF_048565385.1). Lineage (NCBI taxonomy): Eukaryota > Metazoa > Chordata > Mammalia > Primates > Cebidae > Saimiri > Saimiri boliviensis. The sequence continues at coordinate 12,538,404 of NC_133462.1, read as the reverse complement.
AGTCAACCTTGCCCAGACACCACCTGCCATTCATTCCCCCACCTGGCTCCAATATTGCCTCGGCGCTGGATCTGACATCCCCAAACCCGGCTTCGACATTTTCCCAAAACTGGCTCCGACGTCTTTCCCCTTCCTGGCTCCGGCACCCCCCTCTGCAAAGTGGCGCTGACATCCTGCCCCTCCAACCCTCCGTCTGCCTCCCAGTGCCCAGCCCCTGACTCACTTCCGAGGCATCCCTCAAGCCCCCAGCCTCTCAGGCCCGCAGGATGTCTTGGCCACCAGAGCTTCCCTCTTTGGGCCCCTCCTCCCCTTCCTCGCTGCCAGCCTTTTCCCTAGTCACTAACCCTCTGTAGTGGCCCTGACCTCGGTTTGCAGAACCTATCACCTCCAGTGCTCAGCAGCTACATTAAAGAACTGTCTTTCTGCACGGCATGTCCCCAGCCCAACCCCAGGTGCACCCCCAATCTAGTCCTTGCCCCCAAACACAATCCCGTCATCAGCCCAGCCCACTGCGAGCTCATCCACATCTCCAATTCCAACCTGGTCTCTCCTGCTCCATCTCAGTCCTCACCGCGTTCCCATGTCCCATCTCCAAGCCCCCCTCTTTTGGGACGGAGCAAACACTTGATCCTTCCTGGCCTCAGTCTTCCTGCCCGGAATCGCAGGACATTCGACCCAATACCATCATCATCTCTCTTCTCCCTTGGTGGCACCAAGGTCTCCACTGCTCCCTGCCACCCTGTCTGGGCCTGTGAGTCCCCAGATTGTCCCCTGTACCTTCCTCCCCTTCCCGTCTCCTTTCTGCCTTCTCACCGGCACTCCCCGGGGGGCAGGCCCCAGATTCTCTCTCTGCCCCCAGCCTCTGCTGTGTTCAAGGCACAGCTTCTCATCAGCTCTGGTCCAGTGCAGCTCAGGGCACCTGTTTTCCCAGAGGGGCTCCGGGTCGGAAGGGACCGCTGCCCCCTGTCCCCAGCACACTCACCTCTGTCCTCATGCCCGTCTTTCTGTTCCTGCTGCTGTCTTGTCCCCAGGCTACTTCAGCCAGGACTGCTGAGAGCTTGGATCTGAGGAGGGGGTGCTCGGAGGAGGACAATTTCCTGTCAGGAAACCCCTCCCTCTCTGGGGCCAGGGGTGGGAAGGACTCATTATCTGTCTGCCCTTTTAGGCCAGGCTGCGGTTGGACTGGGAAGGCTGAGGCCCGCAGCTGGGCCCCCACCCTCACCCCCGCTCCAGGCCGGAATCTGCCGCCTGCCTGTTCTTCACGCCTCCCAAGGTGGCAACACCATCCTGGGCGCCCCGGGAACACACCCCTGGCTGGACACTGGCCCAGAGCTGCTCTCCAGCACTGGCAAGCCCTGAGGCCTTCGAATGAGAACTGGGGGATGGGCGCGGTGGCTCACGCCTGTAATCCCAACACCCTGGGAGGACAAGGCAGGCGGATCACAAGGTCAGGGGTTCGAGACTGAAGAACCAACATTGTAAAACCCTGCCTCTCCTAAAAACACAGGCCAGGCACAGTGGCTCACGCCTGTAATCCGAGCACTTTGGGAGGCCAAGGCAGGTAGATCACAAGGTCAGGAGTTTGAGACCAGCCTCCCCAACATGGTGAAACCCCGTCTCTACGAAAAAATACAAAAATTAGCCGGGTGTAATTGCGCCTGTAATTCCAGCTACTCGAGAGGCTGAGGCAGGAGAATCGCTTGAACCCAGGACGTGGAGGTGGCGGTGAGCTGACATAGCACCACTGAACCTGAGCGATAGAGCGAGACTCCATCTCAAAACAAACCAAAAAACAAAAATTAGCCAGGCATGGTGGCGTGTGCCTCTAATTCCAGCTACTCAGGAGGCTGAGACAGAAGAATCGCTTGAACCCAGGAGGCAGAGGTTGTGGTGAGCCAAGATCACACCACTGCACTCCAGCCTGGGTGACAGAGCGAGACTCTGTCTCAAAGAAATACACAAGCCTGACCAACATGGTGAAAACCACGTCTCTACTAAAAATACAAAAATTAGCCGGGCATGGTGGTACGTGCCTGTAATCCCAGCTACTCGGGAGGCTGAGGCAGGAGAATCGCTTGAACCCAGGGGCGGAGGTTGCAGTGAGCCGAGATGGCGCCATTGCACTCCACCCTAGGCAACTGAGCAAGACTCTGTCTCAAAAAAAAAAAAAAAAAAAAAAAAGAATGAGAACTGGGGGGCAGGCATGCATCTCTCTAGAGTTCCCAGCTATGGGCTAAAGACCAGGAGGAGGAAAGTTCTGTCTGGGGACCAGGACCTACAGAGAGAGCTGCTGGAACTGTGCTTCTCTTTGCCCAGAAGCCCCACCCCCTAGGTCTCTTCTTTTCATCCCAATTCCAGCTCCACAGTCTCTTCCTTTGTTCTCCACTGCTCCACTGTCCCGTCTCACAGAGGCGTCACTCTGATTTGTCAATTTCTTTTGCTTTTTTTTTTTTTTTTTTTTTTTTCCCAGAGACAGGGTCTCGCTCTGTCACCCAGGCTGGAGTGCAGTGGCATAATGATAGCTTCCTGCAGCCTGGATCTCCCAGGCTCAGGCGATCCTCCCACCTCAGCCTCCTGAGTAGCCAGGACTACAGGTATGTGCCACCATACCCAGCTACTTTTTGTATGATTATTTTTTTTGTAGAGATGGGAGTCTCGCTAGGTTCCTCAGGCTGGTCTTGATCTCCTGGCCTCAAGCCGTTCTCCTGCCTCAGCTTCCCAAAGTGCTGGGATTATAGGCGTGAGCCACGGTGCCCAGCCTGTCAATTTCTATATCACACCTTCCACAAATCTGAAATGATCAGATGCAGCCGCTGGCTTCCTTGCAGATCAACTCAGCAAAGCTGACTTTGTTGATCTTGTTCATCTTTATAAACCTAACTTCGTGTCCGGTCCTCAGTAGTCAAGATTCAAATGGATTTAAGTGAATGCATCGGTGAGGACAGACTGAAGCTGAGGGTTGGAGGTGGGATTGTGGATGCACTTCCCGCTAGAGTTGGAGATGCCAAGTGAAGTGAGGGCTGGGGCTGGAGCTGGTGCTGGGTGTGGCTGGGTGTGGGAATCAGGGTTTTTTTTTGTTTGTTTTGTTTGATGGAGTCTTACTCTGTTGCCCAGGCTGGAGTGCAGTATCATGATCTCAGCTTACTGCAACATCTGCCTCCCGGGTTCAACCGATTCTTCCTGCCTCAGCCTCCCAAGTAGTTGTGATTACAGGCACCTGCCACTGCACCTGGTTCATTTTTGTATTTTTAGTAGAGATGGGGTTTGACCATCTTGGCCAGGCTGGTCTTGAACTCCTGACCTTGTGATCCACCCACCTAGGCCTCCCAATATGCTGGGATTACAGGCGTAAGCCACCATGCCTGGCCATCAGGGTTACTTTTAAAGGCTAGGGCCATGTGTGGTGGCTCACACCTATGATCCCAGCACTTTCGGAGGCCAAGGCTGGGGGATTGCGTGAACCCAGGAGATCAAGACCAGACTGGTAACATAGCAAGACCCCATATCTACAAAAAAAATTTTTTTTTAATTAGTCAGGCATGGTGGTGCACTGTCCTAGCTACTAAGGGAGCTGAGGCAGGAGGATCACTTGAGCCTGGGAGGTGGAGGCTGCAGTGAGCCATGATCCCACCCCTGGGCTCCAGCCTGGACAACAGAGAGAAACTTGTCTCAAAACTAAAAAAAAAAAAAAAAAAAAATTAATAAATAAAACCAGACTGGGTCCAGACTGGAATGCAATGGCTCGATCTCAGCTCACCGCAACCTCCACCTCCCAGGTTCAAGAGATTCTCCTGCCTCAGCCTCCCGAGTAGCTGGGACTACAGGCTTTCACCACCATGCCTGGCAAATTTTTGTATTTTTAGTAGAGACAGGGTTTCACCATGTTGGTCAGGCTGGTCTCAAACTCCTGACTTTGTGATCTGCCTGCCTTGGCCTCCCACAGCGCTGGGATTACAGGTGTGAGCCACCATGTTCAGCCTCCACCCCACCTTTTAAAAAAATATTTTTATTATTTTAATTTAGAGACGAGGTCTCACTATGTTGCCCAGGCTGGTCTCAAACTCCTGGGCTTGAGTGATACACCTGGTCTTGTCTCCCAAAGTGCTGGGATTATAGGCGTCAGCCACCGCCCCCAGACCCTTAAAAATTTTTTTTTAATTGATATACAATTCGCATACATAAAATTCACCCTTTTCAAGGAGAGTCCAGTAGGTTTTAGTATATTCACAAGACTGTAGCAAGCGTCACCACTGTCTAATTCCAAAAGATTCTCAACACCCCAAAAAGAAACCTGGTACCCATTAGCAGTGACTTCTCATTCCCCCCGCCCCCAACCCCTGGCGACCATTAATCTACTTTCTGTCTATGGATTTGCCAGTTCTAATATTTCACACGAATGGAAGCATACGATAAGTGGTCTTTTGCGTCTGATTTCTTTCGCTAAGCATGCGGTTTTCTTTTCTTTTTCTTTTCTTTTTTTTTTTTTGAGACGGAGTTTCACTCTTGTTACCCAGGCTGGAGTGCAATGGCGCGATCTCGGCTCACCGCAACCTCCGCCTCCCGGGTTCAGGCAATTCTCCCGCCTCAGCCTCCTGAGTAGCTGGGATTACAGGCACGCGCCACCATGCCCAGCTAATTTTTTGTATTTTTAGTAGAGACGGGGTTTCACCATGTTGACCAGGATGGTCTCGATCTCTCGACCTCGTGATCCACCCGCATCGGCCTCCCAAAGTGCTGGGATTACAAGCTTGAGCCGCCGCGCCCGGCCAGCATGCGGTTTTCAAGGTTCATCCACTTTCGGCATCCTCCCCCATTGTAAGTCTCAGTTCCTCCCCGCATCTGGGAAACGGGGTGCTGACGCTGCTGGGGAAGGAGGGCAAGGGTGGACCCTGGAAATGTGTGGGGCGCGTGTAGGGAGGTGATCGGCTGCCCCCGAGTGGTGCGCGGAAGAACTGCAGCTCTCCGCGCCAGTGCGGGGAAGGGGTTGCCGGCGCTCAGCCCCTCTGGCCCACTCCCAAGACCCCCACTTTCACCCTGCAGCGTCCCTGGGATCACAGTACTTCTAGAACACAACCCTGGAACTCCTCCCTCCCTGCCACCGTCCCTGAGACTCCTCAGGCCTTATTTGCCAAATAGCAATAATAATGTCCCCACATACAAAGTTTGAGAACTCTGGCTCCCTGTGAAGCGCTTTATTTACAGATTCTCATTGATTTGTTAGCAATAACAAATTAAAATAACAAATACATATAAACAAATTAACAAACGAAAATAGTAGCAGCCTGAGGTTGCTGCTGTTATGACTCAGAGACAGGAAACCCCAGTAGTTGAGAGAGGGTCCAAGTTCTGGAGTTTGGGTGTGCTTGGATTCAAATCATACAGCCCTGCCACAGATGTGCTGTGTGACTTTCATGGTGCCACGTTTCTCCCTTCCTTGGGCCTCTGCTTCCTCACCTGCAAATGGGATTGATAAAGACGTTCCCTACCTCCTGGGGTGGCAGAAGGAAGCGCTCAGAGCCTGGCACAAAGGCAGCTCCCATGAGTCTATGTAGCTGATAGTATCCAGCTGTGCGGTGCTGGTGACCGTTCCACCACCAGCTCTCGGCCGGGTCCCGCGTCATCCCAGCACTTTGGGAGGCCGAAGTGTGAGGATCGCTGGAGCCTGAGAGTTGGCTACCCATGTAGCCTGGGCAACATGGCTACAAAAAATTAGCTGTGTGTGGTGGTGCACACCTGTAGTCCCAGCTACTTGGTGGGGCTGAGCTGGGAGGATTGCTTGAACCCGGGATGCCCAGGCTGCAGTGAGCCATAATCGCACCACTGCACTCCAGCCTGGGTGATGCAGTGAGACCCTGTCTCAAAAACAAAACAAAACACCCCGGCTCTGCAGGTGGGGGTGGGGAGCCTTCATTTGTAGCATTTGCCAATTTCCACGGTATGAATATTCCCACCATTGCTAATTTCAAGCTACCAAGGTGATGTCACAAGGCATTTTTGCCCCACCATTACACGGTAATTTTACTGTGCAGCTACAACAGACGTAAGTAACCTCAGGATCACAGATAATAGCAAATGTGGTAAGGTAATTAGGACCTGACGAATATGTATTACCTTTAATATAATTTATTTAATTGTATGTTTGCATAATTTAATTTTTAATAATGGCTGTGTTTAACAACCAGTTCCAAAATTCCTGAGACATAACCATCAGCTCCAGCCAGATCCAGCGCGCTGCTGCTTTAGAAGGGGAAACTGAGGCTCAGGAAAGTGGTCAGCCAGGCACAGGACCCTTCCCCAAACTGTGTGATTCCCAGGCCAGTACTATGTCATGCCTGTTTTTCTTTCATCCCATACTGGTCCACAGAGTATGGGTGGTCCCCACAGGGCTGTCTGGCCTCCGAGAGGCCCTTGCCCTCTCTGGTCTCGGTCTGCCCGCATTGGGAGTGGCCGTGCCCTGCAGGTGAATACCCGCACAGGTTCCTCCACACCTGCTTCAGCCCTGCCCATGAGCCACACGCGGATCCTCCCTCTCACTTTACAGACTGGGAAAGTGAAGCCCAGAAAGGGCGAGCTTGCCCCGGGTCATACAGGTGGACAGAGAGGGTCCCCACATGCCAGTCGGGGTGCAGAGGAGAGGACACTGCAGCCCCAACCTGGAGGTCTGGAGCTATGTGCTTGGGCAGAGGCGGCCTGACTAGGAGGTCACTGAGCCCTCTGCAGCGGCCAAGCCCCGCACACCATCCCCTTCGCCGACCCCACCCTTGGGCCTCCGAGGGCAGAGCTTCTGCCGCCCCCACGCCCCACTGGGGAGAGAATGAGCGGGGGGCGGGGGAGGGACAATGTGGAAGCGCCTCTGGGGGCTTCTGTGGCTCGGTCCCTTTATCTCCATCTCTTCACAGATCTCTGCGTCTCTGTGTCTCTTTGTCTCTCCCTGTGTGTGTGTGTGGGGGGGGGGGGTGTCTCGCTGAGTCTTTGTCCCTCTGTGTCGCTGAGTCTCTCTGCCCCGGTCTCCCCGTTCATCTCCTTGCGCCTCTCTCTCCGCCCTTTTGTAACTCGTCTCTCTCTCTCTGTGTCTCTCTGTCTCTCGATCTCTCTCTCTGCGTCTGTGGCGCTCTGCCCCGGACTCTGTCTCCCCTTTTCTCCTCTGCGGTGCGTCTCTCCTCTCGGGCGAGAACCACCTCCCCGCCGGCGCGCCCAGACCCGCCTCCGCCCCCGGAGCCCCCCGCGCCCGGGACCAGCCCGGGCCTGCGCCTTTAAGGGCCGGCGGCGGGGGGCGGGGTCCCGGCGCCCCGCCCTGCCGCCCCTCCCCCTGACGTCCCTTCCTCCCTCCCCAGCCCCTCCACCGCCTCCCTCCGCCGCCGCCTGGGCCGGCTCCGCGCCCCCTCCGCGGCCCCCGCCCGCCCGCCCGCCGCCCCCATGGCGCCCGGGGTCGCCGCTGCACGGGGCCACTAGGACCCTCGGCGTCCCCTCCCCTCCCCCGCCCTGCCCCCTCTCCCGGGGCGCGGACCCGGGCGTTCACGGCGCCCAGCTTTTGAGCTCGCCTCCCCAGGCCGGCGGGGGGGGAGGGGAAGAGAGGGGACCCTGGGACCCCCGCCCCCCCCACCCGGCCGCCCCTGCTCCCCCCGGGACCGGGAGAAGATGTCTTCGCGGACGGCGCTGGCCCCGGGCAACGATCGGAACTCGGACACGGTGAGTGGGGCCCGGCCCCTTGGGAAGCCCTGGCTGGGTCCAGCCGCCAGACCTTTCGCCCCGCTGTGCCCCTCGCCCCGCGAGCCCCTACCCTGGTTTCCAGGGCTCGACCCGGCTGGTCACCTCGCGACCCCTTCCGGACTTCCAGGCCTCTCGGCCCTCCCCACCTTTTCCAGCCCAGCCCGACCCCTGGGGGCGCCGCTCTCTCGGGACCCCTCTCCTGTCCCCGTGCAGACCGCTTCCGCTCGGGTCTCTGCCCTCCAGGAAGCCCCCTCCCCTGCTTCCAGGAGCCCCTCCCTTCTCTCGCGCCTGCTAAGCCCTTTCCCCTCCGGGCGGCCGCGTCCGACACCTCGCCCCCTCCCGGATTTGCAGGGCCCCTGACCCCCCAAGGCCCGACGCTGGCTCTCACAGCAGGGCCTGGCCCAGTCCTGCCTCTGGCTCCGGCCTTCCCTGTCTGGGGCTGGGTGCTGGCTCCCCAGCAGCCCCCTCCTCTCCTTCCCAGCCCTCAGCCCCTCCAGGACCCACCCGCGACGCCTGTGGGCAGCCCCTGGCAGGAAGCTGGTTTCCACCTCTCCTGGGCCCCGGCCCTTTCCTGGCTTCTTCAAGGTCTCTCCCTTCCCAGGCCTGGTCCCCATTTTCCCAACAGCCCTATCCCTAGATCCCAGCACCCCGGGGCCCCCAGATGCCACCTGGACCCTTTCTGGTCTCTTCCCCTCCCAGGAAGCCTTGGCCTCCAACTTCCAGGCCCCCGCCTCGCCCAGGCTCTATTTCTAGGCCCTGGACCAGTCTGCCTCCAGGCCTCATCTGCCCTCTATCAACTTCTCAGCTTCAGGCAAGCCCCTTCCCCAACCCCCAACCTCTGGACCCCCGGCTAGGCCAAACTCGGGCCCCTTCCGCACAAGCCACCATCCTTTCTCCTGCCCCAGCACCTCCCCCTTCCTTGCTGGGGGTCTGGCCTCCAAAGGAAGCCCCCTCCCCAGCTTCAGAGGCCTTCCTCAGCTACAGGGCCTGGCCCTAGATCCTTCTTCCAGAAAACTCCTGGACGCGAAGCCTCTCATCTTGCCCGGGCTGCAAGCCCTCTTCCCTTGGGGTCAGTCTGCTGGAAGCCTTCTCCCCAAATTTCTAGACCCCTTGACCTCCCCCAAGGCTCAGGCTTTATTTTGCTGAGCTGCTCCTTGCCCAAGTACCCCCTACCCCACACTCTCAGGCCCCCCGAGACCCTTCTCTAGTTTCAAGGACTGCTCCCAGAAACCCCCTTCACTGATTCCTAGGAGCTTCCCCAAGACCCAGGGATTGCTGGTCTCTGACTTCCGCTGCCCCCATGGCCATGTCACTTTCTACCATCCCCAGGCGCCCCCTGCCCCGACACTGCTTCCCAGACAGTCCCAGGAAGGCCCCTCCCATCTCCTGTGTCTGGTCACTCATCACCTCCAAAGACCTGCCCACCACCAATCCCAGACTTCTCCCCAGCTGGGATCTTCATCCCTTTCTCCACATCCTTCTGCCAGCTTCCTGCTTCCCTTCCCCCCGTTTCCCTCACCTCCAAAAGACCCCCTCACCCCCCCGCCATCAGAGAGATTTACGTCTGCCCCTTCCTCATCTTGCAGATTCCTCCCTCACGGAGACCACTCCCCATCGTCACTAGAGGAGAACCCCAGTTTGGAGTCTAATAAAATGCCACCACCTCCGTTCCCCGGCCACTCCAATCGCCAGTGAGGGGCCAGGCACGCCACAGTTGTGGGCTGCAGTGCCGGCCCGGCCAGCTTGTTTGCCTCTGTCCTCAGACAGCTGGTTCTTCCTTTCTGAGCCTCAGTTTCTTGCCCTGGAAAATAGGGGTGACCGCTGGAGTGCCTCCGAGGCTTACTCGATTCGGGCGAAGCCTGGCACCTAGGAAGCACTCCACAAATGCCAGCTGCTATTGTGGCTGTGGGTATGAGTCAGACAGCCCGTGGATTCTCGGCTCAGGGCTGTCGTTAGTTGTGGAGTGAGCCTGCAGATTCGCTCCCAGCTTGGAGCCTCAGTTTCCTTGTCTCTGTATCGGGTTGATGATGGCATCTCCCCGTGAGGGATGTTTTGCAGGAGCTGATGATATGATATGATGTGACGAAGGTGCATAGAGCCTGGCATGTGTCGCGGCTGTCGTGGTTATTAGTATTACTTTAATTGTTCAGATAAACTTGGGTTCACATCCTGTTTCTTGGGACACATCCTGTCCCTCCCTAGCTGTGTGACCTCAGGCAAGTAACCTCACCTCTCTGAGCCTTGCTTTCCTTGTCTGTTAAGTGGAACGCCTGATGACGCCTAGCTGTTCCCTGGGTTGTTGAGATGTGTGCCTGGTGCGGATTTGAGGACGGCTAATCCCCTTTTCTCCTCCGATTCTTGTCACTAAGATCTGCCTGTCAGTCCTGGCCGAGAGTCACCTGCCTGCCTCTGGAATGGGAGGTGGCAGCCCCCTCTTTGCTACCTGGTTACCATGGCCACAGCCAGGTGGGGTCATGCTACCCCACCCCAAGTTCCAGGGCCCCCCACCTGGGGGCCAGCCTCCCCAGGTTCCCTAGCAACAGGCCCTGGTGTTGGGGTGCCCCCCCGGGCGGGAGGGAGCCAGGCAAGCTGGTGGTATGGGACAATTTTAGCTCCCACCCCCGGCCCCCAGGGGCTTTGTCACCCACTGCCCCAGCTGCCCCTCGAAGGGGTCCCTCATCCTTGCTGCCCTCAGCGTGGTGCCATCCCACCTCCAGCTGGCTGCCCTGGCGCTGCCTGACGGGGGTTCTTCTCCAGGTCCTTATCGCAGTGGGGATCGGAGGCCTTATCTCCAGGATCTCCACCTGCCTCCCTGGTCTCCTCTGGGAGGAAGCCTGGGGCGGTGGGGAAGCGCACAGGAGGGGTCAGGAGGCTGGGGTTCGCATCCCAGCACTGCTCCATCTGCCCTGTGACCGTGGGGGAGGGATTCCCCCTGCCTGAGCCTGGGGATCCCCGGCTGGAGGCTGCAGATCACAACTGGACCCGAATTGGAGGCCAGGGTGAGGGCGAGGCGGGCAGTGGCAGACACATGGTTAGGGCCCCGGCTCTGGTGGTTGGAACTGCCCAGCCATGGGGAGCTTGTCTTTCTGCCCCTGTGAACGGCCTGTGTGACCTTCACATGGCACCTTCCCTCTCCAGGGCTCAGTTTCTCCCCTGGAGCCTGGAGTTGCTCCCTGGGCTACTGCGGGAATTAAGTGTAGGCGAGGTGCCCATTTGCACAGAATGTGGCCCAGAGCATGAGCTGCTTCGTAGAAACGGTTCATGACCCGGCGTGGTAGCTCATACCTCTAATCCCAACACTTTGGGAGACCCAGGCAGGAGGATGGCTTGAGTCCAGGAGCTGAAAACCAGCCTGGGCAACATAGCAAGACTCCATCTCTACTGAAAAATAGCAAAACTAGCTGTGTGTCGTGGTGCAGCCCTGTGAACGCAGCTACCCGGGAGGCTGAGGTGGGACGATTTGCTCGAACCCAGGCAGTTAAGGTTGCAGTCAGACTTGATCGCACCACTGCACTTCAGCTTGGGCAACAGAGCAAGACCTGTCTCAAAAAACAAAACAAAAAAAAAACCCAAAAGGTTCAGGTGTGGTATTATGACAGTGAAAAGCATCAAGACTAGTGGCAAGCATCTGGGCGGGGTGACTCACGCCTGTAATCCCAGCACTTTGGGAGGCTGAGGTGGGTGGATCACCTAAGGTCGGGAGCTCGAGTCCAACCTGGCTGACAGGGGGAAACCCCATCTCTACTAAAAATACGAAAATTAGCCGTGATGGCGGGCACCTGTAATCCCAGCTACTCAGGAGGCTGAGGCAGGAGAATTGCTTGAATCCGGGCGGCGGAGGTTACGGTGAGCTGAGATCACGCCACTGCACTCCATTCTGGACAACTCCATCTCAAAAAAAAAAAAAAAGACTGGTGGAAACTGTCTGGGTTCAGATCGTGCGTCTGGGCCTCAGTTTCCCCTCCGTAAAGTGGGAATGACAGTGTGGTAATGGCCTCAGATTGCATCAGTGACCCGCATTAATTATCTGTTACTTGTCATTGCTATCAAGTGGCCCGGCAGTCGCTCTCTGCAAGACCCGGACCCCCAGCCCTCAGCCTCCTGGCCTTTCTTCCTCCCTTCCCCTGTTCCTTCTACTTCCGACGCCAGCCCTGGGAAGGGCACAGGCAGAACTGCCTTGGCAGGGGCCTCAGACACCCTGAGCCCAGCCCCGAAAGGGGGAGACGGTCCCTGGGGCTTCCAGTCAGGGCAGGGCAGCTCAGAGCAGGCAGGTGACCTGCAGAGGGAGAGAGGCCAGGGAGGGACAGGACAGTAGGAACAGAACATGGGGAGGAGAGAAGCCCCAGCGTGGGAGACAGCAAGTCAGGGTGCTATTGGAGCCTTGGGTATTTCAGGGGGCGGCAGAAGCAACAGTGTTTCCAAGAAGGGTAGGGGATGGAACCCGGACTCAGGGCCAGTGAAAGACGTCGTTACATGGTGGGGCGAGGTGGCTCTCGCCTGTAATCCCAGCCCTTTGGGAGACCAAGGCAGGTGGATCACCTGAGGTCGGGAGTTTGAGACCGGCCTGACCAACATAGTGAAACCCTGTCTCTATTAAAAATGCAAAATCAGCCAGGCGTGGTAGCACATGCCTGTAGTCCCAGCTACTCGGGAGGCTGAGGCAGGAGAATGGCTTGAACCCGGGAGGTGGAGGTTGCAGTGAGCTGAGATGGTGCCACTGCACTCCAGCCTGGACGACAAGAGCGAAACTCTGACTCCAAAAAAAAAAAAAAAAAAAAGTCTTGGTTACAATGTTTGGAGTCCAATCTGGGGCAACAGTAATTGGAATAAAATGTTAGGGACATTCCACTGGGAATCAAATGTTGACATTTGCTTTGAAGTAGAGTTTGGGGGCTGGAGAGGGGACAGTGGATGGGTGAGTACACGCAGGGCCGGTGGCGGTGGGGGAGGAGCCTCGGGCCAGATTGAGGTCAGGTTGATTGGGGTTGAGAGCAGCCGCATTTAGAGCAGAATATCGTGGAGGTGATCCAGGCTCCAGGCCAGGCACATCCTGCTTTTTCGCGCTTTGCCTTATTGAACTTCATGGATACTGTGTTTTCTACTGATTGAAGGTTTCTCACGACCCTGTGTTGAGCAAGCCTGTGGGCAATTTCTCCAGCGGCTGGTGCACAATTCATGTCTCTGGGTCACATTTTGGTAACTGACGAAATATTTCAAACTTTTTCATTATTATGATAATATCTGCTACGGTGATCTGTGATCAGTGATGTTTTTCTTTTCTTTTCTTTTTTTTTTTTTTTTGGAAACAGGGTCTCACTCTGTTGCCCAGGCTGGAGTGCAGTGGCATGATCAAAGCTCACTGCAGCCTCCACCTCCTGGGGCTCATGCGATCTTCCCATCTCAGCCTCCCCAGTAGCTGGGACTATAGGCATATGCCACCATGCCTAGCTAATTTTTTATTTTTGTTTTTTAATTTCTTCTAGAGACAGGCGTCTCACTTCATTGCCCAGGCAGATGAAGTGAGACGCCTGTCTCTGGAAAAAACTCAAACTCCCTGGCTTCAAGTGATCCTCCAGCATCGTCAATTTTTTTTTTTTTTTTCTCTGAAATGGAGTCTCGCTCTGTCGCCCAGGGTGGAGGACTGTAGCAGTACCATCTCGGCTCACTGCAGCCTCCGCCTCCCAGGTTCAAGCAATTCTCGTGCCTCAGTCTCCCGAGTAGCTGGGATTACAGGCATGTGCCACCACACCTGGCTAATATGTCTGTGTTTCTGGTACAGACAGGATTTCAGCATATTGGTTAGGCTGGTCTCAAACTCCTGATCTTGTGATCTGCCTGCCTCGGCTTCCCAAAGTGCTGGGATTACAGGTGTGAGCCACTGCGCCTGGCAATTATTTTTTTTTAAATTGTGATTCACTGAAGGTTTGAATGTTTGTTAGCAGCTTTTAACAATAAAGTATTGTAAGATTGAAGTATGCACATTGTTTTGTAGATGTAATGCTATTATTGTATACTCAGTAGACTACAGTGTGGTATAAACATACTGCTTTTTTTTGTTATGAGACGGAGTCCCACCCCGTCGCACAGGCTGGAGTGCAGTGGTGGGATCTCAGCTCACCACAACCTCCTCCTTCCCTGGTTTGATCAATTCTCCTGCCTCAGCCTCCCAAGTAGCTGGGCTTACAGCTGTTTGTCACCAGGCCCAGCTAATTTTTGTATATTTAGTAGAGACGGGGTTTCCCCATGTTGACCAGGCTGGTCTCAAACTCCTGACCTCAGGTGATCCGCCCGCCTTGGCCTCCCAAAGTACTGGGATTACAGGCATGAGCCACCTCGCCTGGCCCATAGTTTTTATATGCGCTGAGAATCCAAAAAATTCATGTGCCTTGCTTTTTTGCAATATTTGCTTTATCACGGTGGTCTGGAACCAAACTTGGTGTATTTCCGAGGTGTGCGTGTATTTAGAAAAGGAGGCGGGAGGCCGGTCCCGGTGGCTCACGCCTGTAATCCCAGCACTTTTGGAGGGCAAGGCAGGTGGATCACCTGAGGTCAGGAGTTTGAGACTAACCTAGCCAACATGGTGAAACCACATCCCTACTAAAAGTACAGAAATTAGCCAGGTGTGATGGTACACGTATGTAATCCCAGCTACTTGGGAGGCTGAGGCAGGAGAATGGCTTCAACCTGGGAAGTGGAGGTTGCAGTCTGCTGAGATTGCGCCCCTGCACTCCAGCTTGGGTGACAGAGTGAGACTCTGTACCCCTCCCCCAAAAAAACAAAGACAAGGAAGTTGGGGGTACTCAGACTACTCCATTTAAAAAAAAAAGGGGGCCGGGCGCGGTGGCTCAAGCCTGTAATCCCAGCACTTTGGGAGGCCGAGGCGGGTGGATCACGAGGTCAAGAGATCGAGACCATCCTGGTCAACATAGTGAAACCCCGTCTCTACTAAAAATAACAAAAATTAGCTGGGCATGGCGGTGCGTGCCTGTAATCCCAGCTACTCAGGAGGCTGAGGCAGGAGAATTGCCTGAACCCAGGAGGCGGAGGTTGCGATGAGCCGAGATCGCGCCATTGCACTCCAGCCTGGGTAACAAGAGCAAAACTCCGTCTCAAAAAAAAAAAAAAAAAAAAAAAAAAAAAGGGCAGTGAGGGTTGAAGAAGGGGCCTGATGCCTGGGCCCCAGATGCTGCAGATTTGGGGGGCCCAGGGGCTTTTGTTCTTGGAGGCATCTTTTCGTAGAGAAAGATGAAGGATGCAATGATGTCAGGGCTCTCGGTGGCCTGAGTTTGAAAAGGGCCACAAGGGGCTGCACAAGATGGCCCATGCCTATAATCCCAGCACTTTGGGAGGCCAAGGCGGGTGGACCAGTCTGACCAACATGGAGAAACCCCGTCTCTACTAAAAATACAAAATTAGCCAGGCAGGGTGATGCATGCCTGTAATCCCAGCTACTCGGGAGGCTGAGGCAGGAGAATTGCTTGAATCCGGGAGGCGGAGGTTATGGTGAGCTGAGATTGCGCCATTGCACTCCAGCCTGGCCAACAAGAGTGAAACTCCATTTTAAAAAAAGGGCCATAAAGGGGCCGGTGGCCAGGCCTCAAGTTAACTGCACCAGCCCACGCATGCCATGAAGGTGGGATTGCATAGCTGCTCATGCCCCGTCTCCCCCGCCCAGCATGGCACGTTGGGCAGCGGCCGCTCCTCGGACAAAGGCCCGTCCTGGTCCAGCCGCTCGCTGGGTGCCCGTTGCCGGAACTCCATCGCCTCCTGTCCCGAGGAGCAGCCCCACGTGGGCAACTACCGCCTGCTGAGGACCATCGGGAAGGGCAACTTTGCCAAAGTCAAGCTGGCTCGGCACATCCTCACTGGTCGGGAGGTGAGTATGGGCACGGGGTGGGGCTCTGGGCAGGTTCCTGCGGGACCGGGGCTTCCGGGGACGTTGATACAGGTTGGGATTGGCCCTGGGTTTGCTTTACAGCCTCAGAGAGAGTCCCTGACTCTCTCTGGGACGGATCCCAATATCTCCGATTTTCCCAGAACAACCCCCGTGGGAAAAGAGAACCATTTTTGCCGGGCTGGTGGCTCACGCCTGTAATCTCAGCACTTTGGGAGGCCGAGGTGGGCGGATCACCTGAGGTCAGGAGTTCAAGACCGGCCTGGCCAACATGGTGAAACCCCGTCTTTAAAAAAAAAAAAAAAAAAAAGAATCAATTTCAGATATCCCTGAAATTGCCGAGAAATCTCAGATCACAGGCAGCCTGATACGTTGCATTGCTAAGGATGCATGTAGCTTTTGTCGCTAAACCGGATCTATGGCTGGATGCGGTGGCTCACACCTGTAATCCCAGCTCTTTGAGAGGCCAAGGTAGGAGGATTGCTTGAGCTCAGGAGTTTGAGACCAGCCTGGGCAACACAGCGAGACTTAGTCTCTACTAAAAAAAAAAAATAAAATTTGCAAAAAATTATCTGGGTGTGGTGATGCATGCCTGTGGTCCCAGCTACTTGGGAGGCTGAGGTGGGAGAATCACTTGAGCTCAGGAGTTCCAGGCTCTGGTGAGCTGTGACCTCACCACTGTACTCCAGCCTGGGTGACAGAGTGAGACCCGTCTCAGAAAATAAAAATAAAATCAAAGAGGGCTGGGTATGGTGGCTCACACCTGTAATCCAGTACTTTCAGAGGGCGAGGTAGGTGAATTGCTTGAGGTCAAGAGTTTGAGACCAGCTTGACCAACATGGTGAAACCCTGTCTCTACTAAAAATACAAAAATTAGCTGGGCATGGTGGCACATGCCTATAATCCCAGCTACTGAGGAGGCTGAAGCTGGAGAATCACTTGAACCCGGGAGGTGGAGGTTGCAGTGAGCAGAGATCATACCACTGCACTCCAGCCTGCCTGACAGAGCAAGACTGTGTCTCAAAAAAAATTAAAAAGGCTGGGTGCGGTGGCTCATGCCTGTAATCCCAGCACTTTGGGAGGCCAAGGCAAGGCAGATCACCTGAGGTCGGGAGGTCAAGACCGGCCTGGCCAACATGGTAAAACCCTATCTCTACTAAAAATACAAAAATTAGCTGGGTGTGATGGCAGGCACCTGTAATCCAGCTAATCAGGAGGCTGTGGCAGAAGAATCTCTTGACCCTGGGAGGCAGAGGTTGCAGTGAGCTGAGATAGTGCCACTGCACTTCAGCCTCTGCAACAAGAGTGAGACTCCATCTCAAAAATAATAATAATAATAATAATAATAATAATAGGCCGGGCGCGGTGGCTCAAGCCTGTAATCCCAGCACTTTGGGAGGCCGAGGCGGGTGGATCACGAGGTCGAGAGATCGAGACCATCCTGGTCAACATGGTGAAACCCCGTCTCTACTAAAAATACAAAAAATAAGCTGGGCGTGGTGGCACGTGCCTGTTATCCCAGCTACTCAGGAGGCTGAGGCAGGAGAATTGCCTGAACCCAGGAGGCGGAGGTTGCGGTGAGCTGAGATCGCGCCATTGCACTCCAGCCTGGGTAACAAGAGTGAAACTCCGTCTCAAAATAATAATAATAATAATAATAATAATAATAATAATATTTTTTTAAAAAGTAGGCCGGGTGTGGTGGCTTATGCTTTAAATCCCAGCACTTTGGGAGGTCAAGGTGAGTGGGTCACCTGAGGTCAGGAGTTCGCGACCAACCTGGCCAACATGGTAAAACCCCATCTCTACTGAAAAAAAAAAATACAAAAATTAGCTGGGCGCAGTGGCGCGTTCCTGTAATCCCAGCTACCTGGGAGGCTGAGGCAGGAAAATCACTGGAACCTGGGAGACGGAGGCTGCAGTGAGCTGAGATTGTGCTACTGCACTCCAGCCTGGGTGACAGAGCAAGACTCTGTCTTAAAAAATAATAATAAAAGGGGCCGGGCGCGGTGGCTCAAGCCTGTAATCCCAGCACTTTGGGAGGCTGAGGCAGGTGGATCACGAGGTCAAGAGATCAAGACCATCCTGGTCAACATGGTGAAACCCCGTCTCTACTAAAAATACAAAAAATTAGCTGGGCATGGTGGCGCGTGCCTGTAATCCCAGCTACTCAGGAGGCTGAGGCAGGAGAATTGCCTGAACCCAGGAGGCGGAGGTTGTGGTGAGCCGAGATCGCGCCATTGCACTCCAGCCTGGGTAAAAAGAGTGAAACTCCGCCTCAAAAAAAATAAAAAAAAAAAATAATAATAGTAAAAATAATAAATAAAGTAAAATAAACCTGAGCTGCCTCTGTTTTAAGGATGGTCTTTGATTCCTTGAAATCTTCCCGTGATCTGGAGAATACAGCAGGTTTATTCATGTTGTGTTCTCAGTTGCACGGGGCCTCACTCTCCCCGTCTCCTCTCCCAGAGCCGCATTTGTGCTGAGTATGGCAGCATTATTGCGAAAAGGGTCCACAGAGGCCTTGCAACCTAGATAGGAGGTCTCTAACTCACTTAGAGGAAAAAGGATGGTGGGTGATTTCATGATTTCCTCCCCACCCCTCCTTCAACTTCAGAGAAATGATTGGAAGGAATTCTCCTGCCTTGGATGGACTCTCCCCTGCCCTCATGCTGTCCACACCATTCACACAAAAGACACCAGGCCCTGATGGTCTTACAGGCAAATTCTACCAGATGTTCACATTTTATGCCAATTATTCCAGAGACTAAAGAAAGAACTTCCGCTGCCTGACTGGTTTTTATGTGCTAGTTTGTCCTTAAGAGCAAAACCAGACAAGAAACAAAATTACAGGCCAATCTGGTGGACATAGGTACAAAAATCTTACACAAAATATTAACAAATAGAACCTGGCAAATCAATCAGAGAAAGCTGTGTGATGACAAAGCTGGCTGTTTCTCGGGAATGCAAAGTTCTTTTCCCTTTGACAATTTATTCATGTACTTCACCACATTCTCAGACTGAAGGAGAGAAACCATATGATCGTCTCAATACTGGCATAAAAAGTGTTTGACAAAATTTTTATAAACCCGTTCGTGAGAATATGAGGAAAGCTCAGGGGCCTTCTCTTCCATGAAGAACACGTGGTTCCCTAAATGTGGGTCTGGTTCCAGGGGTTTCCGAGAGGGACCAGCCTCTAAGGAAACAAGGCCTCCAAGGGGAAGACATCTTTTCTTTTTTTTCTTTTTCTGTTTTTTTTTTTTTTTTTTTTTTTTTTGAGATGGAGTCTTGCTCCGTCACCCAGGCTGGAGTGCAATGGCACCATCTCGGTTTACTGCAACCTCTGCCTCTGAGTTCAAGCAATTCTGCCTCAGCTTCTTGAGTTGCTGGGATTACAGGTGCCCGCCACCACACCCAGCTAACTTCTGTGTTTTTAGTAGAGATAGGGTTACACCATGTTGGCCAGGCTGGTCTCAAACTCTTGACCTCAGGTGATCTGTCCACCTTGACCTCCCAAAGAGTGGGGATTACAGGTGTGAGCTGCCATGCCTGGCTGGAAGAATTCTTTAATCCCATGGGTTTAGGGCCTCTTGGGGAGTAGCCTCAAAACCCTTTGGGGGAAAACTATAAACCTGGGGCTGAATTAAGAGTTTTAAAGGCCAGGCACGGTGGCTCACTCGTGTAATCCCAGCACTTTGGGAGGCTGAGGCAGGAAGGTCCTTTGAGTTCGAGAACAGCCCTGATGACATGATGAGACCCTAGCTCTACAAAATAAAAACAAAAAACCTTTTGAAGTCCACTCACCACCGAAAAACTCACGGTGCTGTAACCCAATGTGTAATTTAAAATAAAAACTAGACTTGCGCCGGGCGCGGTGGCTCAAGCTTGTAATCCCAGCACTTTGGGAGGCCGAGGCGGGTGGATCACGAGGTCGAGAGATCGAGACCAACCTGGTCAACATGGTGAAACCCCGTCTCTACTAAAAATACAAAAAATTAGCTGGGCATGGTGGTGCATGCCTATAATCCCAGCTACTCAGGAGGCTGAGGCAGGAGAATTGCCTGAACCCAGGAGGCGGAGGTTGTGGTGAGCCGAGATCGCGCCATTGCACTCCAGCCTGGATAACAAGAGCGAGACTCCGTCTCAAAAAAAAAAAAAAACAAAAAAAAAAACTAGACTTGCTGTGGTGGCTCATGTCTGTAATCCCAGCCCTTTGGAAGGCCAAGGTTCGAGGCCAGGCTGAGGAACACAGTGAGACCCTATCTCTATTTTTTGTTTGTTTGTTTTGAGATGGGGGTCTCACTCTGTTGCCCAGGCTGGAGTGCAGTGGCGCCTTCTCGGCTCACTGCAGCCTCTACCTCCCGGGCTCAAGCAGTCCTCCCACCTCAGCTTCCCGAGTAACTGGGATCACAAGAACACATCACCACGCCTGGCGAATTTTTTTGTGTTTTCTGTAGAAGTGGGGTTTCGCCATGTTGCCCAGGCTGGTCTCCAATTCCATAGCTCAGGTTGTGTCAGGCTTTGCTGGCCTCCCAAAGTGCTGGGATTACAGGCGTGAGCCACTGCACCTGGCCCCATCTCTATTTTAAAAATAAAAGTTTCGCTGCAGACCGGGCTCAGTGGCTCACACCTGTAATCCCAGGACTTTGGGAGGCCAAGGTGGGTGGATCACCTGAGGTCAGGAGTTCGAGACCAGCCTGGGCAACATGGAGAAGCCCCTTCTCTACTAAAAATGCAAAATTAGCCGGGTGTGGTGGCGCATACCTGTAATCCCAGCTACTCTGGAGGCTGAGGCAGGAGAATCACTTGAACCCTGGAGGTGGAGGTTGCAGTGAACTGAGATGGTGCCATTGCATTCCAGCCTGGGCAACAAGAGCGAAACTCCATCTCAAAAAAAAAAAAAAAAAGTCGTAAGCTTTAAAAGGTAGACTCTATCAGGCTGCATAAGTTCAAATCTGGCCCATAACTTAGTAGCCATGTAACTTTGGCCAAGTGGTGAACTGCTCTGTGCCTTAGTTTCCCTGTTGGTAAAATGAGGATAATCCTATTAGCCAGATATTGGTGGCTTGTGCCTGTGGTCCCAGCTACTCAGGAGGCTGAGGTGGGAGGATTGCTTGAGCCCAGGAGGGCGAGGCTGTAGTGAGCTATGATCACACCACTGCAACACCACCGTACTCTACCCTGGTGACAGAGCGAGACTCTGCCTCCAAACCAAACAAACAAAAAGGGCGGGGGAGTGGGAGGGATCATCTTAGCACTTACCTCACGGGTTGTTGTGAGGATTAAGAGTTGGAATTTGTAAAGCACGCAGGCCACAGGCCACGTAGTGAGGGCTTAGTGCCTGCTAGCCAATTGTTGTTTTTTCCATGGGTCCTTTGTTCAAAACAAAGCTGTGATGGGCAAGTGATCACCTCAAGTCTTGGCCACGCCCCCATCCACTCAGCCACCTCTGGAGCAGCCTCAGCCAGGCCCTGCTGTGGAATAAGGATATTTCTCTGCAGAAGTGAGGGTGGCAGTGGAGACAGGACAGCCTGTGCAAAGGCCCTGAGGCCCTGAGGTCCTCTCCACTGGGAATGGCCCAGAGTAAGGGCTCTACCAGGAGACGGGGCAAAGGAAGGGTATCCCAGGGTCATCTGAGCTGGGCCAGGCTGGAGTGCAGTGGCACCACCTCGGGTCACTGCAACCTCTGCCTCCCAGGCTCAAGCAATTCTCCCACCTCAGCCTCCTGAGTGGCTGGACTGCACCCAGCTAATTTTTGCATTTTTAGTAGAGACAGGGTTTTGCCATGTTGCCCAGGCTGGTCTTGAACTCCTGACCTCAAGTGATCCTCCCACCTCGGCCTCCCAATGTGCTGGGATTGCAGGCCTGACCACCGAGCCCAGTGGGGCCTGTGGTGCCTTGACCTGCCTTCCTCTCCTTCCCTCTAGGTTGCCATCAAGATCATCGACAAAACCCAGCTGAACCCCAGCAGCCTGCAGAAGGTAAGGCTGGGGAGATGAGGGAGAGCAGGAGCCAGGCTCCCAGGATAGCCGGGTGACCCCCGACCCCTCCTTCGGGGGCACGGCCTGGGAAAGGATCCCCCAAGCCACCCATCCTCACTCTCCTCTGTCTTCCTTTCCGGCCACGCCCAGCTGTTCCGAGAAGTCCGCATCATGAAGGGCCTAAACCACCCCAACATCGGTGAGGAGGGCACGGGAGCCAGTGCAGGGGCAGGCCACCAACAGGGACACTTGGACAGGAGTTGGGGGGTGGTCAGTGGCAGCGGTTAGAATAGATGGAGACCTGCCAGGCACGGTGACTCACACCTGTAATCCCAGCACTTTGGGAGGCCGAGGCAGGTAGATCCCTTGAGGTCAGGTGTTTGAGACCAGCCTGACCAACATGGTGAAACCCCATCTCTACTAAAAATACAAAAACTAGCTGGGTGTGGTGGCAAGCGCCTGTAGTCCCCGCTGCTCAGGAGACTGAGGCAGGAGAACTGCTTAAGCCGGGGAGGCGGAGGTTGCGGTGAGCCGAGATCGCACCACTGCGCTCCAGCCTGGACCATAAAACGAGACTTTGTCTCAAAAAAAAAAAAAAAAAGTTAGAGACCTGGTTTTTCATAGTCGGGTCACTGCTGTGTGATGTTGGGCAAGTCACTTAACCTCTTGGAGCCTCTGCTTTGTCTTCTGGAGTAGGGGTGGTAAGAGGGCCTGTTACCAGGCCATCGTGAGGACTGACTAAGGTTGTGCGTTCAGGTGCTTAGTTTGGGCTGAGTGATGGGACCTGGTCTGATTATTTCCACCAGCATCAACATCCTCACTGCCATTATCGTTAGGCAGAGCGGGGAGAGCGGGGTCTTTAGTGAGAGAAGCGGAGTTTAGCTCCGCCTGGATGTGGCTGCTGCATTTGTTCATTCATTCATTCATTTACTCAGTAACTATTGATTGAGTGGCTGCTATGTGCTGGACCCTGGGGACACAGCAGGGAAGAAAACAAGACACAAATCCCTGGCCTCGTGGAGCTGACATTCTTGTGAGAGAAAGTGGAAAAGGTGGTAGAGGTGGACTGAGGAGTTTGGAAGATCTTGCTGTCAATAGGGAGCCATTGAGTGTTCTTGAGTGCGGGGTGGCGGGGGGCATGTTATGGTTGGCATATTTGCATAGTTACTGAGTACAGGTTGGGAGGGGCCCTTTCTCCCTAACGCCCCGCACTGCCCCCGACCATTGCAGTGAAGCTCTTCGAGGTGATTGAGACTGAGAAGACGCTGTACCTGGTGATGGAGTATGCCAGTGCCGGTGAGCCGCCCACCCCCTCCGCCCTGTCCCCGCTGCCGCCCTCCCCGCCCCCGCACCTGACCCTGACCCCGCTCGGCCTCTGCCCCACAGGAGAAGTGTTTGACTACCTCGTGTCCCACGGCCGCATGAAGGAGAAGGAAGCTCGAGCCAAGTTCCGACAGGTCGGGGCAAGGCTGAGGGTGGGGCTGGGGGCTGCCTGGGTCCCTGGGAGGGTGTCCCTTGACCTGGGGGTGGGGCTTAAGTCTGGGCAGGGGTGAAGGTGCAGAGTTGGGTATCCTGGGTGTGCAGTGGCCCAGATGTGAGGGCATCCTAATGTAGGTATGCCGGTGCCCCGTTGGGTGGGTGAGAGGGTGTTCGGGCATGAAGACACCCCGGTGTGCAGGTGTTGCATGTTTAAGGCACATGGGTGTGTCCAGCACGTAGGTGTGTGGGCGAGGGGGCACCAGGGTACCAGGTGTGAGTGTGCCGGAGTGGCGTGAAAGATGTCTGGGCAGTAAATATGTGGGTGCCCAGGTGTGCAGGGAAGAGAGTGTAGGGCATCCCAGGTAGATGGGCAAGAGGGGGCTGAGGGGTGGCTGTGTAAGTTTGTAGGTGCCAGGGCATGCCAATATGTGGGTGTCCACGTGTGTGAGTACCCAGGTGTGTGGTAGCGAGGACACCCAGGTGTCTAAGAGTGTGGAAGTGGGCCATGGGTGGAGTAAGAGGACTTGCAGATATGAAGGTGCCCAGGTGTGTGGGTGAGATGTGCAGGTGTAAGGACACCCAGGTGTGTGGGTGAGAGGTGCAGGTATGAGGGTGCCCAGGTGTGTGGGTGAGATGTGCAGGTATGAGGGTGCCCAGGTGTGTGGGTGAGATGTGCAGGTGTGAGGGCACCCAGGTGTGTGGGTGAGATGTGCAGGTGTGAGGGTGCCCAGGTGTGTGGGTGCTCAGGTGTGTGGGTGAGATGTGCACGCGTGAGGGCGTCCAGGGGTGGGGGTGAGAGGAGGTGCAGGTGTGAGGGCGCCCAGGTGTGTGGGTGAGATGTGCA
This sequence comes from Saimiri boliviensis, assembly GCF_048565385.1. Lineage (NCBI taxonomy): Eukaryota > Metazoa > Chordata > Mammalia > Primates > Cebidae > Saimiri > Saimiri boliviensis. The sequence goes on along the minus strand of NC_133462.1, from coordinate 12,514,496 downwards.
GGTGTGAGGACGCCCAGGTGTGTGGGTGAGAGGTGCAGGTGTGAGGGCACCCAGGTGTGTGGGTGAGATGTGCAGGTGTGAGGGCGCCCAGGTGTGTGGGGTGAGATGTGGAGGTGTGAGGGCACCCAGGTGTGTGGGGTGAGAGGTGCAGGTATGAGGGCGCCCAGGTGTGTGGGTGAGATGTGCAGGTGTGAGGGCGCCCAGGTGTGTGGGTGAGAGGTGCAGGTGTGAGGGCGCCCAGGTGTGTGGGTGAGAGGTGCAGGTGTGAGGGCGCCCAGGTGTGTGGGGTGAGATGTGCAGGTGTGAGGGCACCCAGGTGTGTGGGTGAGATGTGCAGGTGTGAGGGTGCCCAGGTGTGTGGGGTGAGAAAAGGTGCAGGTGTGAGGGTGCCCAGGTGTGTGGGTGAGATGTGCAGGTGTGAGGGTGCCCAGGTATGTGGGTGAGATGTGCAGGTGTGAGGGTGCCCAGGTGTGTGGGGTGAGAGGAGGTGCAGGTGTGAGGGCGCCCAGGGGTGTGGGTGAGATGTGCAGGTGTGAGGGTGCCTAGGTGTGTGGGGTGAGAGGAGGTGCAGGTGTGAGGGCGCCCAGGGGTGTGGGTGAGATGTGCAGGTGTGAGGGCGCCCAGGTGTGTGGGGTGAGAGGAGGTGCAGGTGTGAGGACGCCCAGGTGTGCGGGTGAGATGTGCAGGTGTGAGGGCGCCCAGGTTTGTGGGGTGAGAGGAGGTGCAGGTGTGAGGGCGCCCAGGTGTGTGGGGTGAGAGGAGGTGCAGGTGTGAGGACGCCCAGGTGTGCGGGTGAGATGTGCAGGTGTGAGGGCGCCCAGGTGTGTGGGGTGAGAGGAGGTGCAGGTGTGAGGACGCCCAGGTGTGCGGGTGAGATGTGCAGGTGTGAGGGCGCCCAGGTTTGTGGGGTGAGAGGAGGTGCAGGTGTGAGGGTGCCCAGGTGTGTGGGTGAGATGTGCAGGTGTGAGGACACCCAGGTGTGCGGGTGAGATGTGCAGGTGTGAGGGCGCCCAGGTGTGTGGGTGAGAGGTGCAGGTGTGAGGACACCCAGGTGTGCGGGTGAGATGTGCAGGTGTGAGGGTGTCTCTTTGGGACTGCAGCTCCGTCGATGCAGCTGTCTTGAATTCAAGGCCCGTAAGCCCTGCTGAGTTGGGATGGCATGTCTTGGGATTCTTCATGGGAGTTTCTCACTTCATGGGAGTGAAGGTTGAGAGAGGGCTGGTCCCCATGCCTCGGTTCCAACATCCCTGGGCATGGGGTGTCCTGGCGGAGGTTCCACAGGCACCTCTTACTGTGACCGAGTCAGGGTGCGAGGCCGCAGGTGCCTGTTCCTTGGGGAGACCTGAGGCCCAGGGGTCCAGTTGTAAGTGGCTTTACAGATGGCTCAGGGGCGCGGAGGGTTTTATGAGCCGCAAATAATTGACTTTCCCCCCCCCCTCCCAGATTGTTTCGGCTGTGCACTATTGTCACCAGAAAAACATTGTACACAGGGACCTGAAGGTAAGCCCCCGCCCCTCGGTGACCTCAGGGACCCCTGCTCAGCCCATGGATTCCTCTGTCCCCCACCCCTCCCTGGTTCTCTTGCTCTCCAGCAAATCCCCCCAGCCCTTGTCTCCCCCCGCTCCTCCCTCCGCACCCAGCACCCCTTGACCCTTTCCCAAGCCTTTGTGGCAGAAACAAGGCCAGCAGATTGGGGAGCGGATGGGGAGGAGGGGATAGCAGGAGTGACCAAAGCAGGAGAAACGTAGTGTCCCAGAACGGCCCTGGATGCTGCGTGCTGCTGGATAAGGACGCTGGGCGTGACAAAGGGTTGGCCGCCCTCAGAGCCTTTGGGACCTTGGTGCTCTCAGACCTTGGGACATTCAGGACTCCTTGGGGATTCAGGTTGGAGAGACCCAGGGTCGCTCCAGGGTCGCTCTGCCCAAAGAGTCTCAGAGCCACAGGAATCTGAGAACTTGAGAAGGGGCTTTTGTAAATTTTTATTTTTGAGATAGAGTCCCACTCTGACAGCCAGACTGGAGTGTCCCGATCTCAGCTCGCTGCAACCTCTGCCTCCCGGGTTGAGGTGATTCTCCTCAGCCTCCCAAAGAGCTGGGATTACAGGTACTTGGCACTGAGACGGAGCCTCACTGTGTCGCCAGGCTGGAGTATAGTGGCGCAGTGCAAGCTCACTGCAGCCTCCGCCTCCTGGGTTCAAGTGACTCTCCTGCCTCAGAATCCTGAGTAGCTGGGATTACAGGCGTGTGCCACCGTGCCTGGCTAATTTTTGTATTTCTAGTAGAGACAAGGTTTCACTATGTTGGCCAGGCTGGTCTCCAACTCCTGACCTCAAGTGATCTGCCCGCCTCAGCCTCCCAAAGTGCTGGGATTACAGGCGTGGGCCCCTGTGCCCTGCTGGAGAAGGGGCTTTGAGAGAAAATTCGCCTTGGCCAGTGTCAGGCAGGAAGAGACTCAGCTGCCTCCCGGAGCTGAGTCGGGCAGCCCCTTCGAGCGCCTGTGGCCCCCGGGCCCCCACCCCACACCTTGCCCTGCACATCTCAAGACCAGGTAGTTGAACGTTTGGTTGCTCTAATTCAGTTGTCTTGACCGTTGTTTTGCGAGCACCTGTGTGCTAGGCAGCGTGCTAAGTGCTTTAAGGAAGTGCTTCTGGAACTATCTATGAGGAAGGGCTGGGTTGGTTTTGTTCTGTTTTTTTTTTTTTGCCCATGTCAGAGTGTGATGCTTCCATCACAGCTCACTGTAGCCTCGACCTCTTGGGCTTAAGCATTCCTCCCGCCTCAGCCTCCTGAGTGGCTGGAACCACAGGTGCGAGCCACCATGCCTGGCTAATTTTTAATTTTGTTGTAGAGATGGAGTCTCACTCTGTTGCCCAGGCTGGTCTCAAACTCCTGGGCTCAGGCGATCCTCCCACCTCAGCCTCCCAAAGCTCTGGAATCTCAGCTCACCGCAACCTTGGCCTCCCAGGTTCAAGTGATCCTCCTGCCTCAGCCTTCTGAGTTGCTGGGATTACAGGTGTGCACCACTGTGCCCAGCTAATTTTTGTATTTTTAATAGCGATGGGGTTTCACCACGTTGGCCAGGCTGGTCTTGAACTCCTGACCTCAAGTGATCTGCCCGTCTTGGCCTCCCGAAGTGCTGGGATTACAGGCATGAGCCACTGCGCCCAGCCATAAGCACCGTTTAAAAAACTATTATTGGACTCCAAAGACATAAAATTCCACAGCCAGATTCCTATGGAGTATCAGGTGCAGTCTCACGCCTATAGTCCTAGCACTTTGGAAGGCCAAGGTGGGAGGTTTGCTTCAGCCCAGAAGTTCGAGAACAGCCTGGGCGACACAGCAAGATCCTCGTCTCTACAAAAAATAATTGTAAAAAACTAGCTTGTATGCTTGTGGTCTCAGCTACTCAGGAGGCTGAGGCAGGAGGATCCCTTGAGCCCAGGAGGTTGAGGCTGCACTGAGCCACGATCGCTCCACTGCACTCCAGCCTGGAAGACAGAGCAAGACCCTGTCTCTAAACACAAAAAAGAAAACATATGAAAGCAGAAGGTGCATCTAAAGGCTGGGTGTGGTGGCTCATGCCTGTAATCCCAGCACTTTGGGAGGCCGAGATGGGCGGATCACTTAAGGTCAGTAGTTCGAGACCGGCCTGAACTCAGGAGGCACTCCAACCTTGGCAATAGAGCAAGACTGCGTCTCAAAAAAAAAAAAAAAAAAAAAAAGTGCATCTGAAAAAAAAGTTAAAAATGAAAACAAAAAACGATTCGCTATAGAGGTTGAAGTGCTCACCGTCTTTTCACTTCCCTCTGCTGGGCTATGATGTCCCTTCACACAACCCTGGAGGGAATACCTTAGAGACTTCCATGATTAACCTGGAGGTTGCATGCCCCTGGTGGAGGGTCCCAGAAGCAGCTAAAACGAATTTTGGGGTCCTGTTAGTACACCAGGGATACCAACCAAGGGGACCAACTCAAATGTGACCTTGGCGCTAGATGGCGGAGCCTCAAATGCCAGGGAAAGAAATGTAGTCCCTGGCCTGGCGTGGTGGCTCACACCTGTAATCCTAGCACTTTTTGGGAGGCCAAGGTAGGCGGATCACCTGTGGTCAGGAGTTCGAGACCAGCATCGCCAACATGACGAGACCTTTTCTCTACTAAAAATACAAAATTTGGCTGGGTGTGGTGGTATGTGCTCGTAGTCCCAGCTACTAAGGAGGCTGAAGCAGGAGAATCGCTTGAACCCAGGAGGCAGAGGTTGCATTGAGCCGAGATTGCACCACTGCACTTCAGCCTGGGTGACAGAGTGAGACCTGCCTCAAAGAAAAAAAAGGCTGGAGGCTGCCTCCACACACTGTGGAAGTGTGTGGCCTTGTTAGATTCTAGTTCTGCTGCTTTCTTGCTATTAGCATGAGGCGGGGCCTTCCTGAGCCCCTGTTTTCTTGTGAAATGGCAATTGCAAGACCACATGCCACGGAACAGTAGACACAATTTTATAACAATACAAAACGTTTATGTATTTATTTATTTATGAGATGGAATCTCGCTCTATCGCCCCGGCTGGAGTACAGTGGCTCACGTGATTGTTCTGCCTCAGCCTCCCAAGTTACTGGGATTACAGGCGTCTGCCACTACACCTGGCTAATTTTTGTATTTGTAGTAGAGACGGGGTTTCACCATGTTAGCCCGGGCTAGTCTCGATTATAGGGGTGAGCCACCGTACCCGACCAAGAATTATTTATTGATCACTGATTGCATTCTAGGGGCCACTGTGAGCACTTTACGCTTAAACCCACAACTGCCGCAGGGGCGCGGTGGCTCACGCCTGTAATCTCACGCCTGTAATCTCAGCACTGAGGCAGGCAGATCACAAGGTCAGGAGTTCGAGACCTGCCTGACCAACATGGTGAAACCCCATCTCTACTAAAAATACAAAAATTAGCCTGGTGTGGTGGCGTGTACCTGTAATCCCAGCTACTCAGGAGGCTGAGGCAGGAGAATCTCTTGAACCTGGGAGGCGGAGGTTGCAGTGAGCCGAGATAGTGCCATTGCACTCCACCAACAGAGTGAGAGTCCATCTCAAAAAAAAAAAAAAAAAAGACAACCCCACAACTGCCTGTATATATATATACCTATATAAGGCAGGTATCGTGGTCACTGTTAGCTTACACACAAGGAAACTGAGGCACAGAGAGGTCTGGTAACCCACCTAAAGGCACACAGGGAATGAGTGGTGGAGCCAGGATTTGCAGCTGGAATTCTCCACGAATCTATAGTTTCACCTTCACATTATGTAGACAGACACTGTGATAATCCATAGCCCACAGAGGCCAGTGCATGGTAGGTATGCAGCCAGGATTAAATTATTGCTTTTATTTTTCTGGGTCTTGAGCACTCAGGCCTTATTTCATTTCTGCTGGGTAACCTGAGGCCCCAAGAGGGGCAGGAGATTACCCGAAGACTCCCAACTCTGCAGACCACACGGGACAATAGAATATTACATAGTGTTCAAAGGTGTAAAATACTGTTCTAGGTTTTCTTTTTTCTTTTTCTTTTTTTTTTTTTTTTTTTTGAGATGGAGTTTCACTCCGTTGCCCAGGCTGGAGTGCAGTGGCGCGATCTTGGCTCACCGCAGCCTCTACCCCCTGGGTTCAAGCGATTCTCCTGCCTCAGCCTCCTGAGTAGCTGGGATTACAGGCCACCACACGCAGCTAATTTTTTTGTATTTTAGTAGAAATGGGTTTTCACCATGTTGGGCAGGCTAGTCTCGAACTCCTGAGCTCAAGTGATCCACCTGCTTTGGCCTCCCAGAGTGCTGGGATTGCAGGTGTGAGCCACAGGCACCTGGCCTCTAGGTTTTCTTTTCTTTTCTTTTTTTTTTTTTTTTTTTGAGACAAGGTCTCACTCTCTCATCCAGGCTGGAATGCAGTGGTAGTCATGGCTCACTGCAACCTCTGCCTCCCAGGTTCGAGCAATTCTCCTGCCTCAGCCTCCCAAATAGCTGGGACTACAGGCGCGTACCACTATGTCCGGTTAATTTTTGTATTTTTAGTAGACGGGGCTTTGTCATGTTGGCCGGGCTGGTCTTGAACTCCTGACCTCAGGGGATCCACCTTTCTTGGTCTCCCAAAGTGCTGGCATTATAGACATGAGCCAGCATGTCCGGCCTATTCTAGGTTTTCTATGTCGATTAACTTACAGTTCTCCAACTACGCTGTGAGGTAGGGACCCATTCTATGGATGAGAAAACTGAGGCCCAGCGAGGTAAAGTCACTGCCTAAGGTCAGGCAGAGAGTAAGGGACGGGCCTGAGAGTCGATTCCCGTGGGCCAGCCCTAGAGCCTGCGCTCCTGTCTGCCTCCCACATCCACAAGGGGCTTTAGCCTGGAGTCCCACTCTCCACCCTCTCCTCCTCTCCCCCTAGGCCGAGAACCTCTTGCTGGACGCCGAGGCCAACATCAAGATTGCTGACTTCGGCTTCAGCAATGAGTTCACACTGGGCTCGAAGCTGGACACGTTCTGTGGGAGCCCCCCGTACGCCGCCCCGGAGCTGTTTCAGGGCAAGAAGTATGACGGACCGGAGGTGGACATCTGGAGCCTGGGGGTCATCCTGTACACCCTGGTCAGCGGCTCCTTGCCCTTTGATGGGCACAACCTCAAGGTACCGGGAGGGGCTGGGCACGGGGGTGTCGGCCCCTCCCCACGGTCAGGCCCCCACTCCCACACACCTCCCCTGCAGAGGGCCTCAGTGTTGGGGCCGGCCTGAGTGCCCGTGGGAAGATGGGACGGGCAGGATTCCAGTCTTCACAGCAGTGAGGCCAGCTGGAGTGGACCGTGCCATGCGGGGGTTAAGAGCAGGATCTTTGCAGCTGATAGGCTTGAGTTCAGATCCTGAGTCATCCGTTCACCGAGTTAATATTTATGGCCTGGCTCTCCGTGGCAGGTTCTGTTTGGGGCTTTGCCCGTAAGGCAAAAGCTCCTGCCTGGCTGGGTGTGGTGGCTCATGCCTATAAGCCCAGCACATTGGGAGGCAGAGGTGGGAGGATCACTTGAGCCAGGAAGTTCGAGACCAGCCTGGGCAGCATAGGGAGATCCCGTTTCTACAAAAAATACAAAAATTAACCAGACATAATGGTGCGTGTCTGTAGTCCCAGCTACTTCAGAGGCTGACGTGGGAGGATCATTCGAACCCGGGAGCGCAAGACTCCAGTGAGCTGAGATCGTGCCACTGCACTCCAGCCTGCGTCACAGGAGGAGACCCTGTCTCCAAAAAGAAATTTTTTTTTTTTTTTTTTTTTTTTTTTGAGACGGAGTTTTGCTCTTGTTACCCAGGCTGGAGTGCAATGGCGCTATCTTGGCTCACCGCAACCTCCGCCTCCTGGGTTCAGTCAATTCTCCTACCTCAACCTCCTGAGTAGCTGGGATTACAGGCACACGCCACCATGCCCAGCTAATTTTTTGTATTTTTAGTAGAGACGGGGTTTCACCATGTTGACCAGGGTGGTCTCGATCTCTCGACCTCGTGATCCACCCGCCTCGGCCTCCCAAAGTGCTGGGATTACAGGCTTGAGCCACCATGCCTGGCCCAAAAAGAAATTTAAAAACAAAAAAACTCTGGCCTTGTGTATGCTACGCCATGGGTGAACCTTGAAAACATTGTGCTAAGTGACAGAAGGCAGTCACGTAACGCCACAGAGTGTATGATTCCATTAATGTGAAAAGTCCAGAATAGGCAAATCCATAGAGACAGAAAGTGGATTACTGGTTGCCTGAGGCTGGTGGGGGAGGAGGGAGTTGGAAGTTGATTGCTAAAGGGTGCAGGGTTTCTTTTTTGAGGTGATGAAAAATGTTCAAAACTGAATGTAGTGGCTGGGCACAGAGGCTCACGCCTGGTAATCCCAGCGCTTTGGGAGGCCGAAGTGGACGGATCACTTGAGGTCAGGGGTTCAAGATCAGCCTGGCCAATGTAGTGAAACCCCATCTCTACAAAAACTACAAAATTAATTGGGCGTAACTACAAAAATTATCTGGGTGGCAAGCGCTTGTAATCCCAGCACTTTGGGAGGCCAAGGCGGGCAGATCACTTGAGATGAGGAGTTTGAGGCCAGCCTGGCCAACATGGTAAAACCCTGTCTACTAAAAATATTAAAACTAGCTGGGTGTGGTGGCAGGCATCTGTAATCCCGGCTACTCAGGAGGCTGAGGCTGGAGAATTACTTGAACCCAGGAGGCAGAGGTTGCAGTGAGTTGAGATCTTGCCATTGCACTCCAGCCTGGGTGACAGAGTGAGACTGTGTCTCGAAAAAAAAAAAAAAAAAAAAAAATTGAATGTGGTAATGATTGTGCAACTCCGTGCATATACTAAAAACCATTGAGTTGTGCACTTTGCTTCAAACAAAACAATTCCTGTCTCCCCGGCCTACTGCCTACTGGGCCATGCAGCAAAGAAAACAAATAAGCAAACTAGACATGGTATCGGATGCTGGCCAGTGCTGCGCGGGGTGGGAGGATTATGGTAAGGGGGTGGGAGGCATGGGCTGAGTTGCCTCTTGCTTTTTTTTTTTTCCTTTGAACTTTTTATTTTGAACCATTGCCAATCTACGGGAAAGGAGCAAGAATAGAGCATAGAACACATGATGCGTTTCAGGAGATTCACAGTCGCTGGCCTGTGGCCATGTTTGCTGCATCCGTCTGTATTCGCACGTGATCTCTGCTGGCATCATCGGTATTGATAGGCCATTTGACAGTTAGTCGCAGACACTGTGTCCTTTTATCCCTCAAGGCGACAGCGGGTTATCTCCTGAGACCAGGGGTGTTTTCCTGTTGGCGGTGGGAAATACAGGAAATACAGCAGTGGTATAATCCTGGCCTCTACCCCACAGCCCATACTCAGATTTCATCTGTCATCCCCAGAATATCCTTGGCAGCCTTTTTTTTTTTTTTTTTTTTTTTCCTGGTCAGGGATCCACCCGGGTCCCCGAGTTGCAGTTAGCTGCACTGACTCTTATGTCTCCTTTCATCCGGAACAGCTCTCAGCCTCTCTCTTGTCTTTTGTGACATTGACATGATCGATTCATTCAGGCCAGTTTTGCAGAACGTCCCTCAATTTGGGTTGCCTGGTGTTTCCTCTCGATTGCAATTGAGGGTGCATTGGAGCAGGAATTCTGCAGCTGGGACACCCTGTCCTGCTCTGCGTGGCCCATGAGGAGCACGTAGTGTGATCTGAAATCGGAAAGTCAGGGAAATAGTTGCAGAGGACAGGTCATCAAAGGAGAGCCTCGAGTGACAAAGGGGAGGGAGTCCCTTCTTCACAGTAGCCTTGGCCAAAGAGCCAGCTTCTCTCAGCCTCCGTCTCACCTTCTGTTCGATGAGGCTCATAAAAACACCAACCTCTCTCCCGAAATCGGATGTCAAGTGGAAAAAGAAAAAGAAAAAGAAAAAAAAAAAAAAAAGACACCAACCTCGTGGCAGTAATTTTTAAGGACTTGCTGAGATCAGGCATGCAAAGTACACGTTTGGGACAGACCACTGGAGGTCAGGAGTTCGAGACCAACCCGGCCAACATGGTGAAACCCCGTCTCTACTAAAAATACAAAAATTAGCCAGGTGTAGTGGCACACGCCTGTAATCCCAGCTACTCAGGAGGCTGAGGCAGGAGAATCGCTTGAGCCAGGGAGGCAGAGGTTGCGGTGAGCCGAGATCGTGCCACTGAACTCCAGCCTAGATGACAGAACAAGACTCTATCTCGAAAACAAAACGGAAACAAAAACAGCCTGTGACACCCAGGCCGTAGCTGAAGCCTGCGGTGGGGAGGTACTGTCACAGAATTTTTGTCAGCCTCAAGTGTGAAGCAAAGAGACCTTTTCCCTTGTCACTTTCTGCTGTCCTGGTGTCCCCAGCAGGCACCCCAGGCCTTGCTGGGCAAAGGAGGCACACAACTGAGAGGAGGCCGGTTCTAGCGGTGTCATTTCTTTTCTGAGTGACCTTGGACACATCCTCTGAACCTCATTTTCCCCACCTGTAAGATGAAGACATTAAGGGTATTCAGGACAAGCATGGTGGTCATACCTGTAATCCCAACACCTTGGGTGGTCAAGATGAGATCACTGGAGGTCAAGAGTTCAAGACCAGCCTGGCCAACTTGGTGAAACCCCATTTCTACCAAAGATACAAAAAGGAGCCAGGTGTAGTGACACATGCCTGTAGTCCGAGCTTCTTGGGAGGCTGAGGCAGGAGAATCACTTGAACCTGGGAGGTGGCGGCTGCAGGGAGCCGAGATCTTGCCCCTGCACTCCATCCAGCCTGGACGACAGAGCAAGACTCTACCTCAAAAAAATAAAAAGAGTTTGACACCAGCCTGGGCAACATTTCAAGACCCCGTCTCTGCAAAACATATTTTTAAAATTAGCCAGGCATTGTGGTGCCTGCCTGCAGTCCCAGCTGCTTAGGATGCTGAAGTGGGAGAATTTCATGAGCCCAGGAATTCCAGGCTACAGTGAATTGTGATCATACCACTGTATTCCAGCCTGGGTGACAGAGCAAGAGCCTGTCTCTTTAAAAAAAAAAAAAAAAAAAAAAAAGGGATCTGCTTGCAGCCATCTGCATATGTTAAGCCCTTCGCTGGAGCTTGGCATCTGGCCACAGCATCAGGCTTGGTGGCTGCGCTGGAGGTGGCAGTGGTGGCCTGATGGAGCCTTCTCCCCGTCATGTGACAGGCAGTGTGGCACTGTGGTCACACAGCAGAGGCTCCAGACCCAAGGCCTTACCACTTTCTGGCTGTGCAATCCTGGGGCAAGTGACCAAACCACTCTGGGCCCCAACCTCCTCGTCTAGAAAGTGGGCATTAAAACCGGGCTTTGTGGTGTTGGTGAAATGGATGTAATATGCTTAAAGCCCTTAGAACCGTGCCTGCTAAGGGGTCAGTGTCGTGCAAGTGATCCAGATTAAATATGAATAGCCCTTTATACTGATCTGCAGATCCAGCAGGCTCCCCAGGCACCGGCATCTTTCGGCCCTTTTAGCAGAAAGCCCACCAGTCCCTAGCAGAGGGCTCTGTCCCAAGGGACCCCTGTTCACCCCCCACCCTCACTTCACCCCTGCGTGTTTTCCGCCTCCCTCCATTTTTCCTTTGTTTTTTGAGACAAGGTCTCACTGAATCACCCAGGCCGGAATGCAGTAGTGCAGTCACAGCTCACTGCAGCCTCAACCTCCCGGGCTCAGGCAAGCCTCCTGCCTCAGCCTCCCGAGCAGCTGGGATTACAGGCAGCTACCACCATGACTGGCTCATTTTTATTTTTATTTTTTATTTATTTATTTTTTGAGACGGAGTTTCACTCTTGTTACCCAGGCTGGAGTGCAATGGCGCGATCTCGGCTCACCGCAACCTCCGCCTCCCGGGTTCAGGCAATTCTCCTGCCTCAGCCTCCTGAGTAGCTGGGACTACAGGCACGCGCCACCATGCCCAGCTGATTTTTTGTATTTTTAGTAGAGACGGGGTTTCACCATGTCGACCAGGATGGTCTCGATCTCTTGACCTCGTGATCCACCCGCCTCGGCCTCCCAAAGTGCTGGGATTACAGGCATGTGCCACCGCGCCCGGCTTGGCTAATTTTTGTATTTTGAGTAGGGACAGGGTTTCACCATGTTGGCTGGACTAGTGTGAAACTCCTGACCTCAGGTGATCCCCCTGCCTTGCCCTCCCAAAGTGCTGGGATTACAGGCGTGAGCACCGTGCCGGGCCAATCATTTTATTTTTTAATTGCAGCACCTGTATGATGTTCCTATTTTACGGACAGGGAACTGAGGTCAGGAGAGAGGAGTGGGGTTTTGCCCACCTCGTCAGGTTGTCAGGGCTGGGACTCAGAGCTTCTGTCACTCTATCAAAGGGGCTGGGGCAAAGATGAGAGAGAGGGAGAGAGTGTGAGCGTGTGTGTGTGTGCGAGTGTGAGTGTGTGTGTGTGTAATAGGTGTGGAGTGCGGGACAGGCCCCTCCGGCAGTAACCCCCTCCCTGCAGGAGCTGCGGGAGCGAGTCCTCCGGGGGAAGTACCGGGTCCCTTTCTACATGTCAACAGACTGTGAGAGCATTCTGCGGAGATTCTTGGTGCTGAACCCAGCTAAACGCTGTACTCTCGAGGTGAGCCCAGCCCCACGGCCAGCGGAGACCCCTCTCATCTCCTGACTCCCCCAAACCCTACCTGCCCCCCACCCCCAAAAGCCTTCTCGACACGCTTTTCCTCTCCCGTGCCCACCTAAGATCTGCTGCTGGTGAGTGGGGGTAGACAGGCAGTCCAGGGAAGAAGCTCCCAGGCCTGTCCTGACACCACCCCCCCAACAGGCTCACCCACTCCCCGCCTTGCCAGTAATTAGCTAATGAGCTCCTAGGATGATTACAGGGTGCCAGGGACCCAGATGATGCGGAGGAGGGAGGGTGGCATCAGGAGGCTCCGGCAGGGGACTCGGGGGAGAGGGAGGGCCAGGCGGCGCTGTCTCTTAGGGAGCCCACCGTTCTGGATGGTAGCCTCAGAGGTTTCGGGCAGGGCAGGGAGCCCCAGCTGGGGGCCCCTGGGAGGTTGGAAGCTGTGTGACTCCTGGTTCCTTCGGACACCTGTCTTCCCTCTTCCCTGCTCCCCATCCCTGCAGCAAATCATGAAAGACAAATGGATCAACATCGGCTATGAGGGTGAGGAGTTGAAGCCATACACGGAGCCTGAGGAGGACTTCGGAGACACCAAGAGAATCGGTGAGGGTCAGGGAGCGCCATCGTATCACTCAGGATGGAATGCAGCGTGACGCGATGCACCCTGGCTCACTGCAGCCTCCGCCTCCCGCGTTCAAGAGATGCTTGTGCCTCAGCCTCCCAGGTAGCTGGGACCATAGGCGCCCGCCACCATGCTTGGCTAATTTTTGTATTTTTAGTAGAGACACAGTTTCACCATGTTGGCCAGGCTGGTCTCAAACTCCTGACCTCAGGTGATCCGCCCAACTGAGTCTCCCAGAGTGCTGGGATCCCAGGCGTGAGCCGGTGCACCCGGCCCGTGTTCACTCCGGTATTAAGGCAAAGAGAGAACAGGTGAGGTGGCTCACGCCTGTAATCCCAGCACTTTGGGAGGCCGAGGTAGAAGCAGCACTTGGGCCCAGGAGTTGGAGACCAGCCTGAGCAACACAGGGAGACCCTATCTGTACAAAAGAAGGAAAATAAAAAATTAGCCGGGCGCGGTGGCTCAAGCCTGTAATCCCAGCACTTTGGGAGGCCGAGGCGGGTGGATCACGAGATCAAGAGATCGAGACCATCCTGGTCAACATGGTGAAACCCCGTCTCTACTAAAGATACAAAAAATTAGCTGGGCATGGTGGCACGTGCCTGTAATCCCAGCTACTCAGGAGGCTGAGGCAGGAGAATTGCCTGAACCCGGGAGGCGGAGGTTGCGGTGAGCCGAGATCGCGCCATTGCACTCCAGTCTGGGTAACAAGAGCGAAACTCTGTCTCAAAAAAAAAAAGAAAAGAAAAGAAAAGAAAAAATTAGCCAGGCATGGTGGTACGCACCTATAGTCTCAGCTACTCGGGAGGCTGAAGTAGGGAGATTGCTCGAGCCCAGGAGTTTGAGGCTGCAGTGAGCTATGATCATGCCACTGCATTCCAGGCGACAGGGCAAGACCCTGTCTCAAAGAAAGAAAAACGGGCCAGGCGCGGTGGCTCATGTCTATAATCCCAGCACTTTGGGAGGCTGAGGTGGGCGGATCACCTGAGGTCTGGAGTTCGAGACCAACCTGGCCCACGTGATGAAACCTCTTCTCTACTAAGAATACAAAAGTTAGACGGGTGCAGTGGCAGGCACCCGTAATCGCAGCTCCTCAGGAGGCTGAGGCACGAGAATTGTTTGAATCTGGGAGGCGGAGGTTGTAGTGAACTGAGATCGTGCCACTGCACTCCACCCTGGGCGACAAGAGCGGAATTGCATCTAAAAAAAAAAAAAGTAATTACAGTTTTTGCCATTAAACAAATGGCAAAAACCACAAATACTTTTGCACCAACCTAATTATATTAATAGGTTGAAAATAACGAAAAGTTGAACCATGGGACATTGCCCTTTTATTGTTTAAAAATCATCAGTACCACCAATTTTGTATGGTTTAACCTAATAGTGAGAATTCATTCGGTCACATAACTAAACTAAATAGAGTTGGCGGCCTTCAGGCACAGTTGGATCCAGGTGCTCAGAGACAGTTGTTGGGAATGTTTTCTGTGGTAGCTTTTTCCCGTGCTGCTCTCACCCCAGAAGGCAAGCAGATCTGGGTCACATGCCTGCCCTGAACCAGTCAGTGTGGCTTTGGGTGTAGAATGCACTAATGAGCTGGACTTAGGTTATCAGCCTGCCTTAGGGTTGGAGCAGGGGAGCCATCCACATGATCTGAGCAGGCAGAGAATGTTCTTTCAAAGGAAATCAATGTGCTGTTGGGAAGGGAGGATGGGTACAGGACAGATCAGAGAGCAGACGTCACTGAAAGTCGCAGAAATGAGTGCAAGTGGGGCAGGGCACAGCGGCTCCCAGCACTTTGGGAGGCTGAGGCGGGTGGATCACCAAGGTCGGGAGTTCAAGACCAGCCTGACCAACATGGAGAAACCCTGTCTCTACTAAAAAGACAGAATTAGCCGGGCATAGTGGTGCATGCTTGTAATCCCAGCTACTTGAGAGGCTGAGGCAGGAGAATCACTTGAACCCAGGAGGCGGAGGTTGTGGTGAGCCAAGAGCGTGCCATTGCACTCCAGCCTGGGCAACAAGAGCGAAACTCCAGCCTGGGCAACAAGAGCGAAACTCCGTCTCAAAAAAAAAAAAAAAAACCAAAGAAACGGGTGGTTAAAGTCCTGGGTAGTTAAAGTTCTGGGAGTCTGAAACTTCTCTCCATCCCCCCTCCCAGAGGTGATGGTGGGTATGGGCTACACACGGGAAGAAATCAAAGAGGCCTTGACCAGCCAGAAGTACAACGAAGTGACCGCCACCTACCTCCTGCTGGGCAGGAAGACTGAGGTCAGAGGGCACCGGGGCCCTTGGGAATGCGGGATGCCTGGGAGGAGGGATTTGGGGGGCACAGGGGACAGGCTGCAGAAGAGCCTCATCTTTCATCCTCTCACAGGAGGGTGGGGACCGGGGTGCCCCAGGGCTGGCCCTGGCACGGGTGCGGGCGCCCAGCGACACCACCAACGGAACAAGTTCCAGCAAAGGCACCAGCCACAGCAAAGGGCAGCGGAGTTCCTCTTCCACCTACCATCGGCAGCGCAGGCATAGCGACTTCTGTAAGTACCAGGCCCTCGCCCTCACGTGCCCTCCTCCTCCCCAAGGCCCAGACTGGCAGTTATGTCAGGGTTCTCTGATTGGCAAGCAACAGAAACCCACTGGAGCTAACTGCAGAGAGGGAGGAACGTCTTCTGAAGACATGGGGCATTGCACGGAACTCGGAGGCAGAAAGGCACAGCCAGGCTCAGGAAGGGATTAAAACTGGAAAAGCAGGCCAGGTGTGGTGGCTCACACCTGTAATCCCAGCGCTTTGGGAGGCTGACGCGGGCGAATCACGAAGTCAGGAGTTCGAGACCAGCCTGGCCGATATGGTGAAACCCTGTCTCTACTAAAAATATACGTAATTAGCTGGGCATGGTGGTGTGTACCTATAATCCCAGCTGCTCGGGAGGCTGAGGCAGGAGAATTACTTGAACCCGGGAGGCGGAGGTTGCGGTGAGCCAAGATCATGCCACTACACTCCAGTCTGGGTGACAGAGCAAGACTCTGTCTCAAAAAACAAACAAAACTGGAAAAGCAGCCAGACCCAACACAAATACTCTCTGTCCTGCTTCCTCTCTGCTTGTGTGGTTTTTCCTTTGCCTCTTACTTATTTCGTCCTATCTTTCTCCTGATCCCTCAGCTCCCCGATTTTTTTTTTTTTTTTTTTTTTTGAGCCAGAGTCTCACTCTGTCATCCAGGCTAGAATGCAGTGGGGCGATCTCGGCTCACTGCAACCTCAGCCTCCTGAGTAGCTAGGCTCACAGGTGCCCACCACCGTGCCTGGCTAATTTTTAGATTTTTAGCAGAGATGGAGTTTCACCATGTTGGCCAGGTTGTTTTTGAACTCCTGACCTCATGATCTGCCCGACTAAGCCTCCCAAAGTGCTTGATGACAGGCGTGAGCTACTGCACCCGGCTCCTGATTTCTTTTCTTTTTTTTTTTTTTTTTTTGAGATGGAGTTTCGCTCTTGTTACCCAGGCTGGAGTGCAATGGCGCGATCTCGGCTCACCACAACCTCCGCCTCCTGGGTTCAGGCAATTCTCCTGCCTCAGCCTCCTGAGTAGCTGGGATTACAGGCACGCGCCACCATGCCCAGCTAATATTTTTTGGTATTTTTAGTAGAGACGGGGTTTCACCATGTTGACCAGGATGGTCTCGATCTCTTGACCTCGTGATCCACCCGCCTCGGTTTCCCAAAGTGCTGGGATTACAGGCTTCTGATTTCTTACCTTAGAGACCAATCCAAATGGTAGCTGGAATCTCTTTGGTCCAGGATGGGGTTCTGATATCAGAGTCCAGTTTGAATTAATCCACTGTAATTGGGGCACAGGAGGACACATTGTGCAAAGTGGCTGCTGAGAGCTTGCCCTCTGGCTTCACCTCCACACTGAAGTGAGGGAGGCTTTTCCTAGTGGAAGGGGGCTGGGCAGACAACTGATGATACCCCACATTCTGCAGTTGACAGACATCTCATCTAATGCAGAAAATGAATACAGAGTCTGAGTTTAAATCTGGGCCAGGTGCCGTGGCTCCCGACTATAATCCTAGCATTTTGGGAGGCTGAGGCGGGTGGATCACCTGAGACTGGGAGTTTGAAACCAGCCTGGCTAACATGGTGAAACCCTGTCTCTACTAAAAATGCAAAAATTATCCTGGCGTGGTGACATGTGCCTGTAATCCCAGCTACTCGGGATACGGAGGCAGGAGAATTGCTTGAACCTGAGAGGCAGAGGTTGCAGTGAGCTGAGATCGCACCATTGCTCTCTGGCCTGGCCAACAGAGAGACCCTGTCTCAAAAAAATTTAAAAAAGAAAATGAATACACACCCATCGGCACCCATTAGGCATGGGAATTTCCGAGAGGTCTCTTAACCCATACACTCATCAAATTTTAAACCTCTCTGATATATTTTTAAAAGCTTTATAAAAGTTAAAATTTAGGCCAGGCGCGGTGGCTCAAGCCTATAATCCCAGCACTTTGGGAGGCCGAGGCGGGTGGATCACGAGGTCAAGAGATCGAGACCATTCTGTTCAACATGGTGAAACCCCGTCTCTACTAAAGACACAAAAATTAGCCAAGCGTGGTGGCATGTGCCTATAATTCTAGCTACTCAGGAGGCTGAGGCAGGAGAATCACTTGAACCCGGAGGCAGAGGTTGCAGTGAGTCAAGATCTTGCCACTCTACTCCAACCTTGGCAACAAAAGTGAGACTTCTCAAAAAAAAAAAAAAAAAAAAGAAAGAAAAATCAACTGTCCGGGCGCCATGGCTTACGCCTGTAGTCCCAGCACTTTGGGAGGCCCAGCTGGGTGGATCACCTGAGGTCAGTAGTTCAAGACCAGCCTGGCCAACTCTGATGAAACCCCATCTCTACTAAAAATACAAAAATTAGGCTGGGCGAGGTGGCTCACTCCTATGATCCCAGCACTTTGGGAGGCCAAGGTGGGAGGATCACTGGAGTTCAGAAGTTCGAGACTAGCCTGGGCAACATGTCGAAATCCTGTCTCTACAAAAAAAAAAAAAAAAGCTGGGCATGGTAGTGTGTATCTGTAGTTTCGGTTACTTGGGAGGCTGAAGTGGGAGGATGGTTTGAGTCTAGGACGCAGAGGTTGTAGCAAGCCGAGATCACGCCGCTGCACTTCAGCTTGGGCAACAGAGTAAGATCCTGTCTCAAAAAAAAAAAAGAAGGAAAATAAAGATGTATAAAAACAGTGAGTATATTCTCCCCTTTTGAAACAAAGTCCTTTGGAGAGATTAATCTATAAGCAAATAGATACATGTGGAAATACATAGATACACACTTTTTGCTTCTGGAGACAAGTGAGAACACATTGTTGACCCACCACCTGTCCTGCCTTTTCCACTTCACATCTATCGTGAAGGTCATTCTGTATTGGTGCATAAACTGCTTCCTTATTCTTTTGTATAGCTGTGTAATTTTTCATTGTGGAAATACTTACATAGTTATTCTGCTCCTAAGGGACATTTAGGCTGTTCCCAGTCTAATGGTACAGGCTGGACATGGTGGCAGACACCTGTAATTCCAGTTACTTGGGAGGCTGAGGCAGGAGAATCGCTTGAGCCCGGGAGGCGGAGGTTGCAGTGAGCAGAGATTGCGCCACCGCACTCCAGTCTGGGTGACAGAGCCAGACTGCATCTCAAAAAAAAAAAAAAAAAAAAAAGCTGGGCGCGGTGGCTCAAGCCTGTAATCCCAGCACTTTGGGAGGCTGAGGCGGGTGGATCACGAGGTCAAGAGATCGAGACCATCCTGGTCAACATGGTGAAACCCCGTCTCTACTAAAAATACAAAAAATTAGCCGGGCATGGTGGCGCGTGCCTGTAATCCCAGCTACTCAGGAGGCTGAGGCAGGAGAATTGCCTGAACCCAGGAGGCGGAGGTTGTGGTGAGCCGAGATCGCGCCATTGCACTCCAGCCTGGGTAACAAGAGTGAAACTCCGTCTCAAAAAAAAAAAAAAAAGTGCAATGAATGGCCTGTATGTGCATGATGTCACTGATTTGGAGTTTCTGGGTCGGTCTAGGTACGTTGGTCATTTTGACAGATATTGTCAGAATGGCCCACACAGAGATTGCAGCCCACGTGAGGAATTCTCAGGTTCCAACGATCCCCAGCGTCAGTTCTGGGCGGTGATGCCAGCTCTAACCGGTGCCCCCTCCCCCAGGTGGCCCATCCCCTGCACCCCTGCACCCCAAACGCAGCCCGACGAGCACGGGGGAGGCGGAACTGAAGGAGGAGCGGCTGCCAGGCCGGAAGGCGAGCTGCAGTGCCGTGGGGAGCGGGAGTCGAGGGCTGCCCCCCTCCAGCCCCATGGTCAGCAGCGCCCACAACCCCAACAAGGCAGAGATCCCAGAGCGGCGGAAGGACAGCACGAGCACCCCCGTGAGTGACCAGGGCTGGGGGGCAGGGCTAGAGGCGCCGCCACCTGTGGCCAGCCTGCCAACACCACCAGGGGCACATTCCTCAGGCCCCGCCTTCATCTGGATCCCCAGACGGAACTCCTTCCTACCAACTCCTTATACCCGTTCATTCATTCAGCAAACATCTATGGAGTGCTTCTGTTTGAGCTCAGTTTATACACTAATACTGAATGTTAGTGTATAAATTAGTGTTCTGTCGGGGCTTGGTGGTTCACGCCTGTAATCCCCGCACTTTGGGAGGCTGAAGCGGGCGAATCACTTGAGGTCAGGAGTTCGAGACGAGCCAGGCCAACACGGTGAAACCCCGTCTCTACTAAAAATACAAAAATTAGCCGGGCGTGGTGACAGGCACCTGTAATCCCAGCTACCCAGAAGGCTGACACAGGAGAATTGCTTGGAACCCAGATAACAGAGTTTGCAGTGAGCCAAGACCACACCATTGCACCCCAGCCTGGGCAACAGGGCAAGACTCTGTCTTTTAAAAAAAAAAAAAAAATAGTGTTCTGTGTTAAGTGCAAAAGGTACTCTTGGCAGAAAGAATTTAATACAGAAAATTAAGTGCTTTTAAAAGTGTGGGAAGGATGGGGCATGGTGGCTCATGCTTGTAATCCTGGCACTTTGGGAGGCCGAGGCAGGAGGATCCCTTGAGGCCAGGAGTTTAAGACCAGCCTGGGCAGCATAGCAAGACCCCATCTGTACTGAAAATCAAAAAAATTAGCCAGGCATTGTGGTGTATGCCTGTGGTCCCAGCTACTTAAAAGACTCAGGTGGGCGAATCACTTGATCCTGGGAGGCTGAGGCTACAGGGAGCTGTGATCCCACCACTGCGCTCTAGCCTAGGTGACAGAGCAAAACCTGGTTACAGTGAGTCAATAAATAAAATAATAGTGATTTTAAAAATCAGGCCGGGCATGGTGGCTCATGCCTGTGATCCCAGCACTTTGGGAGGCCGAGGCGGGTGGATCACAAGATCAGGAGATCGAGACCATCCTGGCCAATATGGTGAAACCCCGTCTCTCCTAAAAAATATAAAAAATTAACCGGGCGTGGTGGCGTGTGCCTGTAATTCCAGCTACTCAGGAGGCTGAGGTAGGAGAATTGCTTGAACCTGGGAGGCAGAGGTTGCAGTGAGCCAAGATCGTGCCATTACACTCCAGCCTGGGCAACAACAGTAAAACTCTATCTCAAAAAAAAAAGAATGAAAAGATTAATAAAATCAAATGGACCCCTGGTAAAATCAGTTAAGGGAAAAAGACGGCAGACGTGAATCACCAGTCTCCAAAATGAAAAGGGGAACTTTGTTCTAACATTGAAAGACAGTAAGATGATATTCGGAACTACTTTATGCCAATAAATTTAACAGCTTAGATGAAACGGACACATTACATACACAGTGTATCAAAACTGACACAAGAAGAAATAGAAAACCTGAACAGTCTTACATTCTTACTAAAGAAATTGAATTCATAACTGAAAACCTTCCCCATAAAGAAAATTTCTGGCTCGGATGGCTCCCACCAGTGGAATTCTTCCGGACACTTAAAGAATAAATAATACTAACCTTAGACAAACTTCCAGAGAATAGAAAAAGAGGGATCTCTTCCTAACATGTTTATGAGGCAGCATAATCCTGATACTCCCTGTGTTCCCAGAGCTCACAGCTCAGTTATGGGATGGGGACATATATGAAAACCGACACAATGCAGTGATTCAAGCTGTAGTGGGAAGCCCAGGGGGGCTGTGGGAGCCCAAAGGAGGCACGTGACTCAGCCTGGGGCTGGGGGTGGTAGTAGATTATGAACTGACACCTGAAAGATATGTAGGAGTGAGTCAGGGGAAAAGGTGGGAGGAATGTTCTAACAGGTGAGGCAGCCAGTGCAAAGGCTAGGCACAGTGACAGAACGTGGCATGAATAAGCACACTAGCAAACGTTTAGTGTGGCTGGGCTGGACCTCAAGAAGGCAGGCATTGCCGGGAGAAGAGTGGTGGATGAGGATGCCCCCTGGAAACCTTCCCTGCCTCGTTTTCGCTCGGTGTCCCCCTCTTCTCTGAGCTCCAGGGGTCTCCCTTGGCTCAGCCTAGGTGGCTGAGATCACTCATGAACCTTTCACATCTTGGGGACCTTTCAACTATCTCCTACTCACCCTCGGTTCCCACACGGGCCCTTGACTCATTCATTACTGGTGTGGGCAGAGAGGGGAGGAGGAAGGAACTCAGGGGCGTGTCTTCACCCCCTCACTCCCTTCCCGGCCGTGTCTCCTGCAGAACAACCTCCCTCCCAGCATGATGACCCGCAGAAACACCTACGTTTGCACAGAACGCCCGGGGACTGAGCGCCCGTCACTGTTGCCAAATGGGAAAGAAAACAGGTATGGAGTGGGCAGCACCGGGGTAGGGGGTGGGAAGTAGGGGGTAGATGAGCAGGACCTCCCTTGATCTGAGATGGTAAGCTTTGGAGGCTGGTGCCGTGGGGACCAGAGAGTGAGCGTGTCTGCCCTGCCCTTGGCAGAATCGGCCCAAGTACCCCCCGAAAGTCATCCCCACTTAATTAATTAGTTGTCAGCACCAGGAAAGCAGTCGGCCCTGTTCTCTGCCTACGAGCCTTGGGAACCTGAACGATCCATTTTTAGAACTCAAGAGAAGCCCCAGAATGTCACAGCTTCAGGAGCATCTGGTTGGCTGGTTTTGCAGCTTGCTGGCCTGCGTCTGTGAGATCTCTTCCAGCTGGCAAGGGAAGGAAACCAGACTGGTTGGAGCAGAGGCAGGGAAGGGATTAGTTCCCATCACAGGTCAAGGCCAGCCAGAGTAGGGCTGGCTCCAGGTCAAGGACACTGCCGCCCACCAGGACTGCAGGGCAGGGTGATGGGGACGCTGGGGCACACTCTGGGATGCACTGATGAGGGCTGCCCTTGTTCTCATTGGGTGTGGGCAGGGGAATGGGGTAGTTAACAGTCAACGATTCTGTGAATACTCACTTCTGAGTTCGAAGCTTACCTCTGTGCTCACACTGCTAACAGAATGACTTTGGGCAAATCTCGGAGCCTCTGTTTTCGCTTCCATAAAATGGGCTTGATGCTGGCCGGGCATGGTGATTCACGCCTGTAATCCCAGCACTTTGGGAGGCCAAGGCAGATCACCTGAGGTCAAGAGTTAGAGACCAGCCTAGCCAACATGGTGAAACCCCGTTTCTGCTAAAAATACAAAAATTAGCCAGGAGTGGTGTTGTACACCTGTAATCCCAACTACTTGGAAGGCTGAGTGAGGCAAGAGAATTGCTTGAATCTGGGAGGCAGAGGTTGCCATGAACTGAGATTGCACCACCGCACTCCAACCTTGGCGACACAGTGAGACTCCGACTCAAAAAAAAAAAAAAAAGTTCACTTCTAGTCCCCATTATAGGAATCCAGTAGAGATCAGGTGTGTCCTGAACCTGGCACTGGGTCTGATGCGCTTAGGAGGCCTTCACTCAGTGGCTGAGAGTGCTTTTTTTTGGGTAGTTATCAAATAAAAATAATAGTGAACATTCATGAAGCAGCAGCCACCTGCCAGGCTTCTATGTATATTGCCTGGCTCAATGCCCCTAACAACTCTGTGAGGTAGATCCTAGTATCTCCAATTTTTAGCAGCTGAGGACATGAGGCACAGAGAGGTTAAGTAACTTGTCCAAGGCTGCACAGCTGGTAAGTCAAGAAGCAGATTCCAGACTGACTCCAGAATCTATTCTTAATCACCGTAATATGTGGCCTTCCAGTTCTTTTCAAGAGACAGTGGAACAGTTAAATTACAGACTCAGACCAAAAAAAAAAAAAAAAAAAAATTAAAAAGCTTTTAAAATACAAAAGCAAAACTTACAGACTCAGCTGCTATAATAAAAGAAATCCCAGGGTAGAGTAAATAAGCGGGAGGTTTAGTCTGGATGGCCCTCCCAGGACCCAGGTAAGTTCTTCCAGCCTCAACATGGGACTCCAGCTGTGGGACTGAGACCATTGCACCAGCTGCCATCATTTCCCCATCGGCAAGAAGTGGGGAAAGTGTAATAGAGGACAGGCAGCAACTGTTTTTAAAGGTGTGGCCCACCTGCAATCCTAGCACTTTGGGAGGCCAAGGCAGGTGGATCACAAGGTCAGGAGTTTGAGACCAGCCTGACCAACGTGGAGAAATCCCATCTACTAAAAAATGCAAAAATTAGCCAGGCGCAGCGGAGGCGTGACCCATAGGTGGTACAGAGCACTTCTGCTTATATCCCATTGGCCAGAATGTGGTCACATGACTATCCCTAGCTGCAAGGGTGTCTGGGAAGTGTAGTCTGGCTGGGTGGCCATGTGCAGTGCTCTAGGGGTTTGGTACCAAGAGCAAAACAGGGAGGATGGATTCTAGGGATTAAGTAGCGACCTTGCCGGGCGCGGTGGCTCAGGCCTGTAATCCCAGCACTTTGGGAGGCCGAGGCGGGCAGATCACAAAGTCAGGAGATCTAGGCTATCCTGGCTAACACGGTGAAACCCCATCTCTACTGAAAAAAAAAAAAAAAAGCCGGGCGCGGTGGCTCAAGCCTGTAATCCCAGCACTTTGGGAGGCCGAGGCGGGTGGATCACGAGGTCAAGAGATCGAGACCATCCTGGTCAACACGGTGAAACCCCGTCTCTACTAAAAATACAAAAAATTAGCTGGGCATGGTGGTGCGCGCCTGTAATCCCAGCTACTCAGGAGGCTGAGGCAGGAGAATTGCCTGAACCCGGGAGGCGGAGGTTGCGGTGAGCCGAGATCGCGCCATTGCACTCCAGCCTGGGTAACAAGAGCGAAACTCCGTCTCAAAAAAAAAAAAAAAAAAAAAAGGATTAGTCAGGCATGGTGGCACATGCCTGTAATCCCAGCTACTCGGGAGGCTGAGGCAGGAGAATCACTTGAACTCAGGAGGCGGAGACTGCAGTGGGCCGAAATCGCGCCATTGCACTCCAGCCTGGGAGATAAAGTGAGACTCCGTCTCAAAAAATAACAAAACAAAGAAAGTAGCGGCCTCTGCCACAGTCAGGATTCTTCTCTGAGATCCAGGCTGGCCTAAAGTCCCTGGGAGGATACAAATTGGAGGTCCGGCCTGAGTGCAGTGGCTCACTCCTGGAATCCCAAGTTTGGAAGGCCAAGGTGGGTGGATCACCTGAGGTCAGGAGTGGGAGACCAGCCTGGCCAACGTGGTGAAACCCCATCTCTACTAAAAATACAAAAATTAGCCCGACATGGTAGTGCATGCCTGTAGTCCCAGCTACTCAGGAGGCTGAGGCAGGAGAATCCCCTGAACCCAGGAGGCGAAGGTTGCAGTGAGCCAAGATCACCCCATGGCAATTCAGCCTAGACAGAGTGAGACTCCTTCTCCAAAAAAAATTAGCCAGGCACAGTGGCTCACGCTTGTAATCCCGGCTACTCAGGAGGCTGAGGCAGGAGAATTGAAGTGGAAAGATGGAGGTCTGATCCCTGTTGTTGACTGGGAGAGTCTGAGGGGCTGGAGGAGGGTCCTGGGACAGTGGGACTCCCACTGTCCAAATTATCATAGTGCATACAGGTATCTGTGGCCTTTACAGCTGTCCCTTTCCCGATTTTAGATAATGGGAGTTCAGATAGCTAAGTGTTCTGGTTCCTGAAGTTTCAGTGACAAAAACCAAGAAGTCACCCCAAAATGTCTGCGAATCTATTCGGTTGCTGCGTTTGAAGAGAGGAGAGTTGTAATGGGGATGGTTTGGAGGGAGTAGAATTTGAAGAAGGGACAGTTTGAAGGAGGGGTTATAGGAGAGGAGAGCGTCATAAAATAATGCTAGGATTGTATAGTACGCAGCCTGCACAACTGTACATGGCAGCCCTTCTCTGAGTTCCTTGCTGGTTGCAGTCCCTGGTCTCGAGACAGGAATGTGAAGAATCAGAGGGACTAGGGCGCTGGCCTGCCTCAGGCCCCCACCCTGACTTGTCTCTCTACCCACAGCTCAGGCACCCCACGGGTGCCCCCTGCCTCCCCCTCCAGTCACAGCCTGGCACCCCCATCAGGGGAGCGGAGCCGCCTGGCACGCGGCTCCACCATCCGCAGCACCTTCCACGGTGGCCAGGTCCGGGACCGGCGGGCAGCGGGTGGGAGTGGTGGGGGTGTGCAGAATGGGCCCCCCGCCTCTCCCACGCTGGCCCACGAGGCTGCACCCCTGCCCGCCGGGCGGCCCCGCCCCACCACCAACCTCTTCACCAAGCTGACCTCCAAACTGACCCGAAGGTGAGCTCCGCGGGGGTGGCAGGGGCGGGGCAGGGCCAGGGGCTGATGGGACCTAACCTGTCTTCTACTCCGCTCTGTCTCCTGTGCTCCAACGTTTTCTCCTCCTCTTCCTCCTTTCCTCCTACCCTGTCGCCCCTCGCCTCCCTCCTCACACTGCAGGGTTACCCTCGATCCCTCTAAACGGCAGAACTCTAACCGCTGTGTTTCGGGCGCCTCTCTGCCCCAGGGATCCAAGATCAGTAAGTCCCGTCCATGCCCTGTTCTCGCTGGCTCTGCCTTCCTGTCTGCATGTCTGGCCCGTCTGCGGGCATCGGGGAGGGGGCTCTGTGGATGTGAGCAGGGTACAGGGTCTGTATGTGGGGTCTGGTGGTTCGTTTAGTCACGGAAGCACAGCTTCTGGAGCCAGACTCGGGTTCAAATGGCAGCTCTGCCAAGTGTCCTTAAGCCAGTCACTCAAGGTATCTGGGCCTCACTTTTCTCTTCTGTAAAATGGGTGTAGTAATAACAGTACCTGCCTCCTAGGGTTATTGTGAGGACTAAATGAGGTGATGGACTTAGAACTCAGAACATTGCTTTGGAAAGTGCTTTACCTGTGTATAAATGGACTGAGCTTAGAACTTTGCTTTGGAAAGTGCTTTACCTGTGTATAAATAATTGGCTATTTTTATTAATTGCTGTTATTCATTGGGCCCCTACTGTGTGCCTGGCACTGCCCTAGTCCTGTGGTAGAGGGTGAACAAAATGTACAAAACTCCTGCCCTGGCACAGCCAGCATTCTACTAAGGGATCCAGATAAGAAATAAAGAAATATGTAAAATATACTTATTATATAGACTGCTAGATACTGCGAAGTACTAAGAAGAAAAATAGAATAGGAGCCACATTTGGTGGCTCATGCCTGTAATCACAGCCCTTTGGGAGGCTGGGGCAAGTGGGTCACTTGAGCCCATGAGTTCAAGACTAGCCTGGATAGCAAGACCCTGTCTCTACAAAAAAGGAAATAAATTGACCGGGCATGGTGGCTGCACCTGTAGTCCCATGGATGTGGGAGGCTGAGGCAGGAGGATCACTTGAACCCAGGAAGT
Source organism: Saimiri boliviensis (assembly GCF_048565385.1). NCBI lineage: Eukaryota > Metazoa > Chordata > Mammalia > Primates > Cebidae > Saimiri > Saimiri boliviensis. The sequence goes on along the minus strand of NC_133462.1, from coordinate 12,487,958 downwards.
TGAGGCTGCTGTGAGCTATGATCACACCACTCCAACCTTGGCAACAGAGGTAGACCCTGTCTCTAAAACAAACAAAAAACGTAGACCAGGGAGGGGGATGAGGGGTGTGGGGAAGGGAAGGTGCAGCATTAAATGGGCGGGCCTCCGGCTGAGGTGGCTCTGGCCAGTAATCCCAGCACTTTGGGAAGCCCAGGTGGGCAGACCGCTTGAGTCTAGGAGTTTGAGACCAGCCTGGGCAATATGGCAAAGTCCCACCTCTACAAAAAATACGAACACAACAAAACAAAATTAGCCGATGTGGTGACATGCGCCTGTAGTCCCAGCTACTTCAGGGACCAAGGCAGGAGGATTGCGTGAGCCCAGGAGGTTGAGGCTGCAGTGAGCTGAGATCACAGCGCTCCTGCGTGACAGAGTGAGACCCTGTCTCAAGAAAAGGGAAAAAAAAGGGCAGGTCTCACAGAAGAGGTGTTGGGCAAAGCGTGAATGTGCACGTGAGTGTGTGTGTGCGTGCGCGCGCGTGCGCCTCTCTTGACCACTTCTCTATGTAAGGGTGTGTCTCTGCCCACTCCTCTCTTTCACCCTTCCACGTTCTTCAGTATCTTTCCTGTGACCTGCACTCGCCATTGCAGAATGAACTCCCTTCTAGGGATGGACAGGGAGATGAAATCCTGACTCCGAGCCCTCCCCAGCCCGGAGGGACTGCGGCTGAGGCAGGGGCTGCTCAGAGCCCCAGAGGCAGTGGGTTGGGGGAGGTGGGTTTCTTATGTCCAGATTAGACACTCTGTCCCCCTCCCCTCCCCTAGGGTCGCAGACGAACCTGAGAGAATCGGGGGACCTGAGGTCACAAGGTGAGTGCTTGAGCCTACCCCTGACTGCCACAGCAGCCCTTCCCTTCTCCAGCCTCAGCACCTCCCAACACTTATCCCAGGGCATTAGATGGGGCCCCAGTCTCATCCTACAAGGCCAACTTCCCGAAATTCTCTTTGGCCCCTGCCTTCTCTGCCAGCTCCTCTCACTCCCATGACCATCTTAAACTTCAGCTTCATCCCATCTACAACTCGGCTTTTCCGGTCAATGCCCCCACCTCTTTTTGCCTCTCATCCAATCATGGCAGATGGCTGCCGGCAGCTCTGGGCCAGCAGGAGTCAAACGTTATCTGTACAGACCCGGACCATGAAGATTTTAGGCTTTGAGGGTCAGGCACCCTCTGTCACACCTGTTCGGTTCTCCCATTGTAGTACAAAAGCAGCCATATTCAACTCAAATGAGTATGACTGTGTTCCAATAAAACTTTATTTACAAAAACACACAGCACTAGAGTTTGCCAAGCCCTGGCTTCGTCTCGAGTTCCCAGTTTAGTGCCAGGTGGAAACCCCAGCCTTCCCAGCAGCTGCAACAAACTGCCAGGGCTGACTCTCATTGGCTGGGACTAGGTCACATGTTCATTTCTAAACCAATGCCTGCAGCCAGAGAGGAGAAGTACTCTGATTGGTCAGACCTGGTCATGTGTTCACTTTTGACCCAAGCCCAGTGGCCAGGGGGTAGAATGCTCTTATTGGCAGAACTGAGTCATGTGCTCACCCAGTCTGAGGGGCGGCCTCACTAGAACAAGGGAGACCAGCCCCGGGTTGCTCATCTAGAGCTGCACTGTCCTGCTTCAGGCCAGATGTTTCTTTGTTGTGCAGGGCCCTCTGGCACATTGGAGAACGTTTCTCATCCTTGACCTGCCCCATCCTCAACCTAATCAATACCAGGCGTGCTCCCATCCTAAGACATGTGACAATCAAAAAGCCCAGAGAGACCAGGCACAGGGGCTCACGCCTGTAATTCCAACAACTCAGGAGGCCAAGGCAGGAGAATCACTTGAACTCAGGAAGTGGAGGCTACAGTGAGCCGTGATTGCACCACTGCACTCCTGCCTGGGGGACACAGCAATACCTTGGCTCAAAAAACATTTTAAAGTGGCCTGGCGGTGTGGCTCACGCCTGTAATCCCAGCACTTTGGGAGGGCCAAGGCAAGCAGATCACTTGAGGTCAGGAGTTCAAGACCAGCCTGGCCAGCATGGTGAAGCCCCGTCTCTGCTAAAAATACAAACATTAGCTGGGCGTGGTCCCAGCTACTTAGGAGGCTGAGGCAGGAGAATTGCTTGAACCTGGGAGGCAGAGGTTGCAGTGAGCCGAGATTGTGCCATTGCACTCCGGCCTGGGAGACAAGAACAAAAGTGTCTCAAAACAAACAAACAAACAAAAAAACAACACTAGGCTCTGTGGCTCATGCCTGTAATCCCGGCACTTTGGGAGGCCGAGGCAGGTGGATCACCCGAGGTCAGGAGTTCAAGACCAGGCTGATCAACTTGGTAAAACCCTGTCTCTACTAAAAATACAAAAAAAAAAAAATTATCTGCCTGTGGTGTGGTGGCATGCACCTGTAATCCCAGCTACTTGGGAGGCTGAGGCGGTAAGATCACTTGAGTCCAGGAGGTCAAGACCAGCCTGGACAACATGATGAAACCCTATCTCTACAAAAAAACAGACAAAAAACTAACAACTACCTGGGCATGGTGGCATGTGCCTGTAGTCCCAGCTACTAAGGAGGCCGAGGCAGGAGGATCACTCAAGGCCAGGAGTTCAATGCTGCAGTGAACTGTGATCCTGCTTAGTGACAGGGTGAGATCCTGTCTCAAAACAAGAAATTTCTGCCGGGCGCGCTGGCTCATGCCTATAATCCCAGCACTTTGGGAGGCCGAGGCGGGTGGATCACGAGGTCAGTAGATCGAGACCATCCTGGCCAACATGGTGAAACCCCGTCTCTACTAAAAATACAAAAAATTACCTGGGCATGGTGGCGCACACCTGGAATCCCAGCGTAGGGACTGAGGCAGGAGAATTGCTAGAACCCAGGAGTCTGAGATCACGCCACTGCACTCCAGCCTGGGCTTCAGAGCAAGAATTCATCTCAAAAAAAAAAAAAAAAAAAAAAAAAAATTCTCATTCAAACATGTGGCCAAGCTTCTGTGCAGTCATTCAGGTCCACAGGTTCTTCCATCCCCATCGCCTGGAGCCCTCATGTCATCTTCACAGTTGAGGCTGGTCTGTGCCACTGCCAAGTCCAGCTCCTGGGGGATGTGGGACAGGAGAGCCTGGCGCGTGCCGGGCCTTTGAGGACCGGTGTAGATTCCACACCTCACTTCTGCTTATGTGCCGGAATTTAGAGACAAGTCACACCCGGCCTCACGGGAGGCTGGAAAGTGTGGTCTCTAGCTGGACAGCTCTGTGTCCAGCTGAAACTGTCAGTGGGGTAAGAGGGGAGGATTTTTTTTTTTTTTTTTTTTTGAGGGGATGGCTAGGAATCTGTCCCAAAGTGGGAAGAATTGTCCCTTGAGCCCTCCACCCATTTCACTTCCTTCTCTGACCCCTGATATCTTCTCGCTTCAGTTGCCATCTACCTTGGGATCAAACGGAAACCGCCCCCCGGCTGCTCCGATTCCCCTGGAGTGTGAAGCTGACCAGCTCTCGCCCTCCCGAGGCCCTGATGGCAGCTCTGCGCCAGGCCACAGCAGCCGCCCGCTGCCGCTGCCGCCAGCCACAGCCGTTCCTGCTGGCCTGCCTGCACGGGGGTGCGGGCGGGCCTGAGCCCCTGTCCCACTTCGAAGTGGAGGTCTGCCAGCTGCCCCGGCCAGGCTTGCGGGGAGTTCTCTTCCGCCGTGTGGCGGGCACCGCCCTGGCCTTCCGCACCCTCGTCACCCGCATCTCCAACGACCTCGAGCTCTGAGCCACCACAGCCCCGGGCCCCTTCCTCTTCCTCTCCCTTGTCCCCTACACTTCTACACGAGGGGAAAGGGCCAGGGAGGGGATTCTTCCTTTGTCATCACCTCAGTTGCCCTGAATTAGATTTGGGGGCAAAGACTGTCCCCTCTGCTGTTCTCTGGGGCCGCTCAGCACAGAAGGAGGATGGGGGGGCTCAGCGGGGGGAGCTGGCACCTTCCTGGAGCCTCCAGCCAGTCCTGTCCCCCCTCACCCTGCCAAGGGGGCACCTGAGGAGACTTTGGGGGCAGGGCAGGGTCAGGGAGGGCAACTGAGGAAACCTTTCATTCCCCCCAACAGCTCAAAATTAGGCCTTGGGCAGGGACAGGGACAGCTGCTGAGCCTAAAGACAAGAATTTGGGGCACTGGGAGTGGGGGTCAGAGAGGCAGTTTCCTTCCCCTCCCCTCCCCTCACACTCAAACCTCCCACCTTTCCTGCCCCAGGCTGGCGCGGGGCACTTTGTACAAATCCTTGTAAATACCCACCCCCTCCCCTCTGCAAAGGTCTCTTGAGGAGCTGCCGCTGTCACCTACGGTTTTTAAGTTATTACGCCCTGACCCTCCTCCTGTCAGCCCCCTCACCTGCAGCCTGTTGCCCAATAAATTTAGGAGAGTCCCCCCCAGTGCTGACCCCAGGGTTTTCCTTCCCTGCCCTCACCGGCAAGTGAGTTGAAGAAGAGGCGTGGGACTCCGGGCAGTGGTTTTTCCTTTCGGAGCCTCGGTTTTCTCATCTGCAGAATGGGAGCGGTGGGGGTGGAAAGGTAAGGATGGTCGTGGAAGAAGGCAGGACAGAACTCAGCCTCATCCCGGAGGCCCCAGTTCCTATATCGGGCCCCCATTCATCCACTCGGCACTCCCGGCTGCCATGTTACACTGGACTCTTAAGCCACTTCTTACTCCGGTAGTAAATTTATTCAATAAACAATCATTGACCTGTGCCTACTCCATGCCAGGCCCAGTGCTGGACACGGAGGCATGAAGCCCTGTCTGTGGGACACATGGGTTCTGACACGGACACTAGACAAACCATTGTCTTGGGAGCCCAGAAGGGAAAGTGGGCGGGATGCGGTCATTGTGTAAGATGTTCTAGAGGGATTAATGCTGGACTAGGTGTTGAAGGATGAGTAGGAGTTGGCTAGGCATTGAGTATGGCCTGGCAAAAGCCCAGAAGTGGGAGTGTGTGGTATATCTTCAGAGAACTGTAAGTAATTTCGGTGTGGCTGCTATGTTGGGCATGGATGCAAAGTTAGCAAGAGAAATGCTGTATTAGGACTAATAATCCGTCTATACTGCTTAAGCAAGCAGGTGTTTGTTGGCTTATGTTACTTAATAATCCAGGGGAACTCAACTTCAGGTATGGTTTGATCCAGGCATCAGGGCATTGTATCTATATGTTTTTCAGTGTAAATTGAATTCTAGTAGTTTTTATCAAGTAAGTTCTTTCCTGATGGCTCAGACGACCTCAGCAGTTAGAAGTTTCTATCCCTCCGGCTTTCTGCAGCAGAAAGATCTTCATTGTCGGTTTCCCAGCGAAAGTCCCAGACTCTCATTGGCTCAGTTGGGCCATGTGATTATCTCTGAACCAATCACTGTGACTCTAGAGTGACCAGACTCAGAGCTGCACTTAGTGGGGGTTTCTCAAAGGAAGGTCACGTGTCTTGAGCAGGCGAAAAGGCCTGGGGGCGGAACAGATTTAAGTGGTTCCGAGCTGTGCAGTACAGAAGGGTGAAACTTACTCACACAGCCCCTTTGGGGCCAAAATGAGGAAGTTGGACTTTCTCCCGAGGCACTGGGGAGCCATGGAAGTTCAGGGAGCCTCAGAAAGGAGGCTTGGTCAGTTCCTGACGGCATCCTTTGTGCTGGGGACACAGCGGTGATCAAGACAGCCCCAACATTGCCGTCATAGAGCTCACAGTCCAAGTAGAGGAGGCAGATGTGTCCTCAGGCACTGACTGGGCGGGGCTGGCCTAGGGAAGTCCAGAGGCGATGCCTGCCTCAGCCAGAGAGGACTTCCTGGAGTAGGAGCCAGCCAGACATGGGTAGGAGCGCATTGTAGACAGAGCAAATGGCACATAGAAGGGCCGGGGGAGCAAGAGAAAGGACAAGTCCTTCAGCAAATGGCATATGACTTGTTAAGTGTAGAGTCGCTGTGAGAGATGGGGCTAGGGGCGTCAGCAGGGCCTTGAAGGTTATCGACAGGGGGCTGGGCTCTCTTCCAAGGGCATTTGGCGGGTGGTGGTGGGGGGGGGGGGCGGGCATGACAAGGCCATGGCCAGGGGAGAGATTTCGGGTGGTTTGTGCTAGATGCAGGGTGGAAGGAGGGAAACATGAGGTCAGAAGAGCAGGAAAGAGGTTGGGGCTGGACCGATGGGGGAAGCAAGATTAGAGTTGAGAGTCACAGGAGGCTAGTGGGCAGGACGTGGTAACTGACGGGTGTCTGGACTGCGGCTCTGGCTGGCTCAGATGGTCCCCACTGGGGTGTCTGTGGTCTGCGTAACCCCCAGATGTGGAGCTGGGATCTTCAACTGGGGGCAGTACAGTAAAGAACATTCCAGCATCTCACAGGTTATGCATGCCTTGATCTTTGGGGTCTCTTCTAACCTTCCCTTTAGTAATCTCCTTGGGAACTCTTGGGGACATCCCTAGGCCTGTTTCCCCGCTGTAAAACAGAGGGCAGATATATTCAACTGTAAGGGCCCTTACACTTCTGTGACTTGAGATTTGAAAAAGCACCTCTAGGCCGGGCGCGGTGGCTCAAGCCTGTAATCCCAGCACTTTGGGAGGCCGAGGCGGGTGGATCACAAGGTCAAGAGATCGAGACCATCCTGGTCAACATGGTGAAACCCCGTCTCTACGAAAAATACAAAAAAATTAGCTGGGCATGGTGGCGCGTGCCTGTAATCCCAGCTACTCAGGAGGCTGAGGCAGGAGAATTGCCTGAACCCAGGAGGTGGAGGTTGCAGTGAGCCGAGATCACGCCATTGCACTCCAGCCTGGGTAACAAGAGCGAAACTCCGTCTCAAAAAAAAAAAAAAAAAGAAAGAAAAAGCACCTCTTCTAGATTCCTGAAGGCTCTTGTCATGTCTTCCATTTACTCCTGCCTCACTCCCCCTCCCGCCGCCCCCCCCCCACCCCACGACCAAAACCTTTGTTAACAGAGATCTTAACCTGTTTGGCTGGGTGGAGGTGATTGATGTGCCCAACACCCAATGCATGGTCAGATACTGCTTAACTTCTATTACCTCTTCTTCTCCCTCCTTCCTGTCCCTTCCTGGGACTGAGTTCTCCAAAAAGCCTATCCCTGCTTCATGGGGATGCTCAGACTCAACTTCCAGATTGGAGGGGAGACAGCTTGGTCAAAGACACTGAGGTGGGAATTGGAGGATGTAAGATGCGAGTCAGAGGAATCATGGGGAAAGAACTGGAAAGATGCAAACGGTCTGCATTTCAGTGTGGCTTTGAGTTGCAAATAACAGAAAGGCGTTCTAGGAGAAATGGGGAGCCATGGCAGGTTCTTGAGCAAAGTAAGGGATGTTCGGCTTGGCGCAGTGGCTCACGCCTGTAATCCCAACACTTTGGGAGGCCGAGGCAGGTGGATCACGAGGTCAGGAGTTTAAGACCACCCTAGCCAATATGGTGAAACCCCGTCTCTACTAAAAATACAAAAATTAGCTGGGCGCGGTGGCACATGTCTGTAGTCCCAGTTACTCGGGAGGCTGAGGCGGAAGAATCACTTGAACCCGGGAGCAGAGGTTGCAGTGACCCAAGGCTGCACCACTGCACTCCAGCCTGGGTGACAGAGCGAGACTCCATCTCTAAATTAATTAATAAGGGATGTTCAAAAGACTGGCAGCAGCTACAGAGGGATGAAATCAGACTGGTGAGAAGGAGGCTAGTGAGAATCAGGATAGAGGTATATGTGATGAGCTGCATGGGAGGTCTCAAACTGGAGACCCCCTGACTGAATTCAAGCCTCAGACGTTCCTTTGGGCTGCATTCCTCCCCAGCGTGGACCTTGGGATTGAGATCTGAGCATGGCTAATTCAAAGCTAGAGTTGGAAAGGGCCCATGCTTTGGGAGAGTGACCCTGGGCTCAGTGCCTCTCGGGGTCTCAGATCCGTAGAGCCTTCTAATCTCTCTCTTTTTTTTTTTTTTCTTTTTTTACTTTTCTTCTTCTTTTTTTTTTTGAGACAGAGTTTTGCTCTTGTTGCCCTGGCTCGAGTGCAATGGCATGATCTCAGCTCACCGCAACCTCCACCTCCCGGGTTCAAGCGATTCTCCTGCCTCAGCCTCCCAAATAGCTGGAATTACAGGCGCCCGCCACCATGTCTGGTTAATTTTTGTACTTTTAGTAGAGACAGGGTTTCTCCAAGTTGGTCAGGTTGGTCTTGAACTCCTGACCTAAGGTGATCCGCCCGCCTCGGCCTCCCAAAGTGCTGGGATTACAGGCGTGAGCCCCACCACGCCTGGCCAAGCCTTCTAATTTTTGGACTAGATTCTGTGCCCTAACTTTGCCTCATTTTAGACCTGGGATAAGACATGTTTAGTACATGCCTAGACAGGACAAACCACTCCGAGGCCACAGAGTGGCCAATTACACCTCCTCCCTCAATAACTATCGCACAAAGCTAAGGCCACCATTGCTTTTATTTATTGCTTTGCGTGGAGACAAAGTACGAGCTCCGGATGTGCTGGGAGCGCTCCATTAATTAGAGCTCCTTTTGGGGGCGGAGCTCTAGGAAAAGAAGAGGACCCTGCCAGGGAGATTTTTCATTGGCCAGAACCCAGAGGATGGAGGCCATTGGTTGGAACTCTGGTTGAAACTGGAAGTCTGAGAAGGGTGGAGAGAGCCCCTAGAAGACAGAACCATCATAGGGTGGGATTCCGGGAAAGGGGGCGGGGCAAGGAGTGAGGGGGCGGGCCTCCGGTGGGCCAGGCCCTCCCATTGGCTGGGTTCCAGCAGTCGGTGGCGGGTGGGCAGGGCGTCTACTTCTGGGCGGGGATCATGTCGTCAATGGACTGGCCTTTCTCCAGCTTCTTCTCCATCTCCACCATGAGCTTCACACCATCCACAACCAGCTGCACTTGTTCTACTTCGGACGAGCCCAGCCGATCAGCGTTGGACACGTCGAATACTGAGCCCACGGCAGCTGTGTCCACGCCACCTGTGGGAGCAAGGGACAGGGGCATGAGGAGACAGCGAAGGTTGCAGAGGGACTGGGACATGGTGGTCCCCGTGCCAAATGCAACAGCTGCATGTGTTGAGTGGCTACTGTGTAACAGATTACCAGCACACAGGTAATGCCTGTCTAGTCGTGGGCTTATGAATCTCTGGATTAGATAAGGTAACACACCACTCAATTATCCAACATGAAAATATAGTATAGTGGATAAGAGAGTGGGTTCCAGAGCCGGGCGGCCTGGGATCGAATCCTGACCCCTCCTCACTTTATAAATGGGGAAACTGAGGCCTCGAGAGGTGCAAGGCATATGCAATGCATATGATATAATCATGAAAATTTCTCATTCACTCCTAAGACATGGGCTTGTTGATGCCCATTTTACGAGGAAGAAATGCAGGCTCACAGACGGTCAGCCCTTGCTGGATACCCAGAACTCATGAGGCTGTCCAGCCTCCCTTTCCACTCTCGCAAAGGACCCGCCCCACCGGTCGTGGTGCGGGGCATGTGGGAGTCGCACCTGTGCCCCTCTTCTGCAGGCGCAGGCGGGTGAGGATTTCCTCGAACTTGGGGTGCTTGCTCAGGTGCGCCAGCTTCACATGCACGCCTCCACGCAGCCCGGTGCCCAAGTTGGATGGGCAGGTGAGCACGTAGCCCAGGTGCTGGTTCCACATGAAGGGGTGGCCGGCTTTCTTAAAGATCTCCTCGATCTGAGGTTGGGGGAGAGGACCAGGGATCAGTGCCAGCAGGCACCTCCAAATGCACCCGCCACATGGACAGGGTCCGGACAGGCTTGGGAACGTGGGATTCGGAGGGAACCAGGAGGTAGGAGATTCCGAGGGTACTGGCTAGACAAGGGTGACCAAGGCAAGATTTCGAGGAGGCAGGGACTAAGAAAGACTTAAAGGTGGGTTTCTTTCTTTCTTTCTTTTTTTTTTTTTTGGACATTCTTGCTGTGTCACCGAGGCTGGAGTGCAATGGTGTGATCTCGTCTCACTGCAACCTCCTCTTCCCAGGTTCAAGTGATTCTCCCGCCTCAGCCTCCCGAGTAGCTGGGACTGCAGGCGCCTCGCCACCACACCTGGCTTTTTTTTTTTTTTTTTTTTTTTGTATTTTTAGTAGAGACAGGGTTTTACCATGTTGGCCAGGCTGATCTTGAACTCCTGACATCAAGTGATCTCCCCTCTTCCGTCTACCAAAGTGCTGGGATTACAGGCGTGAGCTTCCGCTCCCGGCCTGAAGGCGGGTCCTTAAGGGCGGGGCTTGGGCGTAGGGTGGTGCTGGGTCCGGGGGCAGGGCCCCGAAAAGTAGGTGGGGCTTGTTTTGAGGGGCGGGGCTTGGTATGGAGGTGGAGCCAGGTCCGGGGGGCAGGGCCCTGGAAAGTGGGTGGGGCAGGCCTGAGTATAGACAAGGGGCGGGGCCTTGGACAGCCAATGGGGCGTTCCAGGTGGAGTCAGAAGTCCGCAGCGAAGAGTGGACACTCACCTTCTGCAGCCCCACGCAGAAGCGGCGGAAAACCTCCTTCATGTTGCCCCCCTTCTCCATGGAGATGACTCGGAGGTGATCCTCCTCGTTCACCCACACCAGGAAGCTCTTGTTGTCATTGTGCCTAGAGTAAGATGTCGCAGCAAGAGGCCAAGGTGTCAGCTCCGCGGGAACTCTTTCCCACCCCTCCCCCAGACTTCGGCCCACCGCCCGTGGCAGGCGGGCTTGAGGGTTGGGAGGTGGGTGGCATCTGCCCCCTCCAAACGTAGAAGCTTAAACCTGTAGACTCTAGCGTCACAGGACCTGCAAAACCTTGAATCCTGTGATCAAGGACTTTTAGGGGCTTAAATCTTTGAACAGCGTTGTTATAGATCCTTGGGACCGCAGGAAGTTTGACAAACAGAAGCTTGGAATCAGAATTGATAACGTCTTGGAAATCCTGAGGTAGGATTTCTCCCATCGCACTGTGTTAGCTCCCAATCCTAGCATCTCGGAAGCAGGATCTTAGAACATAAAATACTAAGATCTGGAAACGGTTGGATTCGGTGGCTCACGCCTGTAATCCCAGCACTTTGGGAGGCCGATGCCGGAGGATCACTTGAGCCCAGGAGTTCAAGACCAGCCTGGGTGACATGGCAAGACCCCCATATCTACAACATTAAAAAATTAGTGGACGTGGTGGCACACATGCCTGTAGTCCAAGCCACTCGGGAGGGTGAGGTGGAGGATCGCTTAGCCTTGAAAGGTCCAGGCTGCACTGAGGTATGATCCCACCAATGTGCTCCAGCCTAGGCAACAGAGCAAGACCCTGTCTCAAAAAAAAATCCGAGGGTGGGCACTGTGGCTCACACCTGTAATCCCACCACTTTGGGAGGCTGAGGTGGGCAGATGACTTAAAGTCAGGAGTTCGAGACCAGCCTGGGCAACATGGCAAAACCCTGTCTCTACCAAAAATACAAAAACCAGCTGGGCACAGTGACGCATGCCTGTAGTCCCAGCTACTCAGAAGGCTGAGGTGATCATTGGAACCCAGGAGGCAGAGATTGCAGTGAGCCAAGACTGAGCCATCGTACTCCAGCCTGAGCAACAGGGGGAGTCCATCTCAAAAAAAAAAAACAAAAACAAAAACAAAAAAAAAAACGGGCTCACGCCTGTAATCCCAGCACTTTGGGAGGCCGAGGCAGGTGGATCATAAGGTCAGGAGTTCAAGATCAGCCTGAACAACATGCTGAAACCCTTCGAATCAGGGATTCAAAGAGTCAAAGCAAGCCTAGCAATAATATTTTATAATAAAGATAAGACAAATAACCAAGATGTACTGAGCACTTCGTGTACACCAGGCACTGCGTTTAACACTTTACATAAATAACTCATTTAATCCTCACAAGAACATCAGAAGCTACATCTCTTATAGATGGGAAACTGGTGCAGAGAAAAATGAAATAAATTGCCCAAGGTCACAAAGCTGGTAAAGCTAGTAAACGGTAGAGCTGAGATTTGAACTCAAGGAGAATGGTTCAAGTCAAAGTTCTTATTTTTGGGACAGAGCAGCTGGAGTGCAGTGCCTCGGTCACAGTTCACTGTAAGCTTCAACGCCCTGGACCCAAGCGATCCTCAGCCTCTCGAGTAGATGGAACCACAGGTGGGAGCCATCACGCCTGGCTTTTTGTTTTTGTTTTTGTTTTGAGATAGAGTCTGCTCTGTCACCCAGGCTGGGGTGCAGTGGCGAGATCTCAGTCACTGCAACCTCTGCCTCCCCGCCTCAGCCTCCTGAGTAGCTAGGATTACAGGTGTGCACCACCATGCCTGGCGAATTTTTGTATTTTCAGTAGAGATGGGGGTTTTGCCATGTTGGCCAGGCTGGTCTTGAACTCCTGACATCGTGATTGTTTGCCTTGGCCTCCCAAAGTGTTGAGATTACAGGCATGAGCCACCGTGCCTGGCCTATTATTGTTATTATTATTTTAATTTTTGTAGAGATGTGATCTCCCTATGTTGCCCAGGCTGATCTAGAATTCTTGGGCATGAGCAATCCTCCTGCCGTAGCCTCCAAAAGTGCTGGGATTACAGGCGAGGTGTGAGCCACTGTGCCTAGTCAAGTTTAAGGTTCTTCTCAAGCCTGTAATCCCAGCACTTTGGGAGGCCGAGGCGGGTGGATCACGAGGTCAAGAGATCGAGACCATCCTGGTCAACATGGTGAAACCCCGTCTCTACTAAAAACTACAAAAAATTAGCTGGGCATGGTGGCACGTGCCTGTAATCCCAGCTACTCAGGAGGCTGAGGCAGGAGAATTGCCTGAACCCAGGAGGCGGAGGTTGCGGTGAGCCGAGATCGAGCCATTGCACTCCAGCCTGGGTAACAAGGGCGAAACTCCGTCTCAAAAAAAAAAAAAAAAAAAAAAGTTTAAGGTTCTTTTTGTTGTTTTTTGTTGTTGTTGTTGTTGTTGTTGTTGTTGTTTAGCCCAGGCTGGAGTGCAATGGCACAATCTCAGCTCATCGCAACCTCCACCTCCTGAGTTCAAGCGATTCTCCTGCCACAGCCTCCCAAGTAGCTGGATTCACAGGCATCTGCCATCAGGCCCAGCTAATTTTTTTTTATTTTTAGTAGAGATGAGGTTTCACGATGTTGGCCAGGCTGGTCTCAGACTCCCGACCTCAAGTGATCCGCCTGCCTCGGCCTCCCAAAGCGCAGGGATTACAGGCACGAGCCACCGTGCCGGCCAAGTCTAAGTTCTTAACGACCATTTCTCTGGTCCAGGATTCCCAAAATCTGACACACAGACCACAGGCTAGGCAGGGGCAGAGGGCAAGATCATTTTCCATGGCCTTTGGAAGATCACAGTCATGTAAGATGGCCTTGCCTTTGGTGGAGGAGTGAGGAGGGCCGTTGGGGGACTGGAGGAGGCAGGGGGAAGAGGAAGCCAGGGTGTGGGGAGGGGTCTCACCAGATGCCACGGGCATCGGGCCAGTCGCGGGCCATGCCAGAGGCCAGCAGCAGTGGGGACACAGGCTTGTCAAACAGGAAATGGTCATCAATAAGCTGCTGCTGCTCCTGCTCCGTCATGCTCTTCAGCGGGTAGTACTTGCCCTTGAACTCGCCCGTCAGGCTGTTGAGAGCTATGGGAACACACGAGACGGTGGTCAGCAGCCTGTCCCATTTCAGCCAGGGCATGGCGGCCCAGGGTCCCCCATACTGCTGCTCCTAATGGGCCTGGGCCTTGGCCCCCTGGATGTCCTAAAGGCACCTGAACCCTGTGTCTAAACCCATGCTCGTGATGGCTCCCCAAAATATGTTTCCCCCGTCTGCCCAGGAGCAGCCAGCCACACACCGTGTGCTCAAGCCAGAAAATAGACCCGCCCCTTTCCCCGGGGGACACCCCACATCCAGTCTGCCTGCAGGCCACAGTGTGCTGCTGCCTGGTCTTAATGGCTGGTAAGACAGATGGCAGAAGTCTCAGGACTTTGAGGGGCCATTAGTAAAAATTATTATAAAATAGAATGGTACGGTCAGGCGCAGTGGCTCACGCCTGTAATCCCGGCACTTTGGGAGGCCGAGGCGGGTGGATCACGAGGTCAGGAGATCGAGACCATCCTGGTCAACATGGTGAAACCCCGTCTCTACCAAAAATACAAAAAATTAGCCGGGCATGGTGGCACGTGCCTGTAATCCCAGCTACTCAGGAGGCTGAGACAGGAGAATTGCCTGAACCCAGGAGGCGGAGGTTGCGGTGAGCCGAGATCGCACCATTGCACTCCAGCCTGGGTAACAAGAGCGAAACTCTGTCTCAAAAAAAAAAAAAAAAAAAAGAATGGTAGCCAGGTATACCAGCACGAGCCTGTAGTCACAGCTACTGGGGAGGCTGAGGCAGGAGGATCGCTTGAGCCCAGGAGTTCAAATCCAGCCTGGGTAACATAGCAAGACCCCCATCTTTAAAAAAAAAAAAATTGTAGACCAGGCACAGTGGTTCACGCCTGCAATCTCAACACTTTGGAAAGCCAAGGCGGGCAGATCACTTGAGGTCAGCAGTACAAGACCAGCCTGGCCAATATGGTGAAACCCCGTCTCTACTAAAAATCCAAAAAAAAAAAAAAAATTAGCTGGGTGTGGTGGTGTGCACCTGTAGTCCCATTTACTCAAGAGGCTGAGGCAGGAGAAACACTTGAACCTGGGAGGTGGAGGCTGCAGTGAGCCAAGATCACGCCACTGCACTCTAGCCTGGTGACAGAGTGAGACTCCATCTCAAAAAAAAATTGTAGGCCGGAACAGTGGCTCATGCCTATAATCCCAGCGCTTTGAAAGGCCAAGGCAGGAGGATCACTTGAGGTCAGGATTTCGAGACCAGCCTGGCCAACCTGGTGAAACCCCATCTCCACTAAAAATACAAAAATTAGCCAGGCATGATGCCATGTTCCTGTAATCCCTCAGCAGGCTGAGGCACAAGAATCACACTTGAGCCCCAGAGGTGAAGGTTGCAGTGAGCTGAGATTTCACCACTGCACTCCAGCCTGGGTGACAGAGCGAGATTCTGTCTAAAAAAAAAAAAAAAATCGTGTGTTTATTTGTATATATTCATATGTATAAAAATTTGCATATAATATGTTTGTACATATGTGTAATAAATCTATAGTATTTATATATTTTATACATATTCATATAATATACAGGCATATCTCATTTTATTGTATTTTGCAGATATTGTGTCTTTTTTTTTTGAGATGATGTCTCACCGTCACCGAGGCTGGAGTGTAGTGGTGCCATCTCAGCTCACTGCAACCTTTGAATCCCTGGTTCAAGTGATTCTCCTGCCTCAGTCTCCCGAGTAGCTGGGATTACAGACACACACCACCACGCCCGGCTAATTTTTGCATTTTTAGTAGAGACGGGGATTTGACCATGTTGGCCAGATGGTCTTGATCTCCTGACCTCGTGATCTGCCCCCTTCAGCCTCCCAAAGTGCTGGGATTACCGGTGTGAGCCACCACACCCCGCCAGATATTGTGTCTTTTACAAATTGAAGGCTTGTGGCAACGCTTTGTCCGGAGGTCTATTGGAGCCATTTTTGCCAATTTGTGTGTCTGTGTCACGTGTGGGTAATTCTCACAGGACTGCAGACTTTTTCATGATTATTATATCTGTGATGAGTGATCTCTGATGTTACTGTTTTCATTTTGGGGGGTGTCACCAACCTTGCCCATGTAAAAGGGTGAACTTAATGGATAAATGTTGTGTGTGCTCTGACTGCACCACTGACCGGCCGTACCCTCCTCTCTCCTCAGCTCCTTGAGCCTCCGCATTCCCTGAAACGCACGATTTTGAAATCAGGCCAATTCAATTAATGCTATAATGGCCTCGAGGTGTTCAAGTGAAAGGAAGAGTCAAGATTTGAATCAAAAGCCAGGTGTAGTGGCTTGTGCCTGTAATCCCAGCGCTTTGGGAGGCCCAGGTGGGCAGACCACCTGATATCAGGAGCTTGAGAGCGACCTGGCCAACATGGCGAAAACCCTTCTCTACTAAAAATACAAAATTAGGCTGGACAAGGTGGCCTGTAATCCCAGCACGTTGAGAGGCCAAGGCGGGAGGATCACCAGAGGTGAGGAGTTCAAGACCAACCTGGTCAATATGGTGAAACCCCATCTCTACTAAAAATATAAAAATTATCGGGACATGGTGGCGGGTGTCTATAATCCCAGCTACTCAGGAGGCTGAGGCAGGAGAATCACTTGAACCCAGGAGGTGGAGGTTGCAGTGAGCCAAGATCATGCCATTGCACTCCAGTCTGGGCAACAGAGCAAGTCTCTGTCTCAAAAAAATTTAAAAATACAAATACAAATACAGAATTAGCTGGGCGTGGTGGCCCACACCCTCAGTCTCAGCTACTCGGGTGGCTGAGATATGAGAATTGCTTGAACCAGGAGGCAGAGGTTACAGTAAGCCAGGATTCTACCACTGCACTCCAGCCTGGGAGACAGAGTGCAACTCCGTGTCAAAAAGGAGATTCTTTTCAAAATATTATCGCTGGCCAGGCGCTGTGGTTATTGCCTGTAAGGCCAGCACTTTGGGAGGCCAACATGGGAGGATCACTGAAGCCCAGGAGTTGGAGGTTATTGTGTCATGATCGCATCACTGCATTCCAGACTGGGCAACAGAACAAGACTCTGTCTCAGAAAAGAAAAAAAAGGAAGGAAGGAATTGAACAGCCATCTCAAGCTTGAACCACCACCACCGTGATGAGTCAGCAGCCCATCAACATCAAGGTAAGGCTATGCAACAGCAGATTCCAACTTGCCGTGTGCTCAAGTGATCACAGCGTTTTTAGCAGCATTTTAACGTCGAGGCATGTACTTTTTTTTTTTTTTTTTTTTTTTGAGACGGAGTCATACTCTGTCAGCAGGCTGGAGTGCAGTGGCATAATCTCAGCTCACTGCAAGCTCCCAGTTTCAAGCGATTCCTGCCTCAGCCTCCTGAATGCTGGGATTACAGGCACGCGACACCACACCAGGCTAATTTTTTGTATTTTAGTAGAGACGGGGTTTCACTGTGCTGGCCAGGATAGTCTTGATTTCTGGACCTCGTGATCCACCCACCTGAGCCTCCCAAAGTGCTGGGATTACAGGCGTGAGCCACCAAACCTGGCCGGTATATACTTTTTTTTAGACATAATGTTGTGTACTTAATAGTCTGCAGTATAGGGTAAACATAACTTTTTTTTTTTTTAAGATGAAGTCTCACTCTTGTTGCCCAGGCTGGAGTGCAGTGGCACAATCTCAGCTCACTGCAAGCTCCGCCTCCCGGGTTCAAGTGATTCTCCTGCCTCAGCCTCCTGAGTAGCTGGGATTACAGGTGTGTGCCATCAGACCCAGCTGATTTTTGTGTTTTTAGAAGAGGTGGGGTTTCACCATGTTGGCCAGGCTGTTCTCAAACTCCTGATCTCAAGAGATCCGCCCGTCTTGGCCTCCCAAAGTGCTGGGATTACAGGCGTGAGCCATCTCGCCCGGCCAAACATAACTTTTAAATGCACTGGGAAACCAATTTGCATGGCTGGCTTTTTTGTGATATTTGCTTCACTGTGGTGGTCTGCAACCAAACCCACAATATCTCTGAGGTATGCCTGTAATATACTATACACTATGCTACATACCACAGACCATATTATACCTAGTTAAGATCAAATATGCAAACTTTATATCTAAATAAATTTAAATAAATTATTTTTAATTTTTTTTTTTTTTTTTTTTTTTGAGACGGAGTTTCTCTCTTGTTACCCAGGCTGGAGTGCAATGGCGCAATCTCGGCTCACCGCAACCTCCGCCTCCTGAGTAGCTGGGATTACAGGCACACGCCACCATGCCCAGCTAATTTTTTTGGATTTTTAGTAGAGATGGGGTTTCACCATGTTTACCAGGATGGTCTCGATCTCTTGACCTTGTGATCCACCCGCCTCGGCCTCCCAAAGTGCTGGGATTACAGGCGTGAGCCACCGCGCCCGGCCTATTTTTAAATTTTTTGATTAATTTATTTATTTTGAGACGAGTCTCTTTCTGTCACCCAGGCTAGAGTACAGTGGTGTGATTTCGGCTCATTGCAGCCTGGACCGCCCTGGCTCAAGCAATCCTCCCACCTCAGTCTCCGGAGTAGCTGGGACCACATGTGCACACCACCATACCTGGCTAATTTTTGTAGTTTTTGGAGATGGGGTTTCATCAGGTTGCCGGGGCTGTTCTTGAACTCCTGGGCTTAAGCAATCCTTCTATCTGAGATTCAAAAAGTGCTAGCACTATAGGCCTGAGCCACCCATGCCCAGCCTAAATACATTATATTTAAAACAAAGGTAATAAGTACTCAAAACCAGCACTTCCTAATTATTGCACTGCATTTATTATCAAATTCTTGAAGTTATTTTTTTTATTTTTGTTTCTTTTTCTTTCTTTCTTTCTTTTTTTTTTTTGAAACAGTTTCACTCTGTCGCTCAGGCTGGAGTGCAGTGGCGCAATCTCAGCTCACTGCAACCTCTACCTCCTGGGTTCAAGTGATTCTCCTGCCTCAGCCTCCCGAGTAGCTGGGGTTACAGGCATGCACCACCACATCTGTGTAATTTTTGTATTTTCAGTAGAGATGGGGTTTTACCATGCAGGCCAAGCTGGTTTTGAATTCCTGACCTCAGGTGATCTACCTGCCTTGGCCTCCCAAAGTGCTGGGATTGCAGGCATGAGTCATTGCACCCAGCCTCTTTTTGTTTTTGAGGCAGGGTCTCGCTCTGTCACCCAGGCTGGAGTGCAGTGGTGCAATCACGATTGACTGCAGCCTCAACCTCCTGGGCTCAAGCCATCCTCCCACCTGTCTCCCGAGCGCCTGGGATGATAAGTTCATGCCACGACTCCTGGCTGATTTTTGTATTTTTTGTAGAGATGGGGTCTTGCTATATTGCCCAGTCTGGTCTTGAACTCCTGGGCTCTAGCGATCCTAGGCCTCCCACACTGCTGTGATTACAGTTGTGAGCCACTGCGCCCGGCCTCAACACCTCCTTTCTGAGGTGACCGCCTCCATCATTCTCTGCCGCACCCATTTCTTCGCTTCATGGCACTTTGGAATGATCTTGTTCATCTGTGGGTTTCTGCATTTCCTCTTGTTTCCCCACCAGCTGAATGCTCTATGAGAATAGTGAGGGACCCCCATTTCCCCACACAGGGCAAGAACCCCTGGAAATGGGTGCCAGATGGCAGGACACTGAGACAGCCAGGTGCCTGCGTGGGTCTTCTCGGGGGCCGAGTCTGGACAGCGCCCCCCCCGCCATCTCCAACGCAGCAGGTAATGCTGACAGCCGGCACCACGATTTACCGAGCTCCTCCCCTGCTTTAGAAAATGGGTGCCCAAGAGGCCCGGGGACCTGCCCATGGAGGAAGAGAGCCAGGGCTGGGTGACGCCGGCGGTGGACAGGGTGGGGGCGCTCACCTTCCACGGAGAGCTTCTCCACGGCCCGGCGCTCGCCGCGGGAGCAGTGCGGGGGCAGCGTGTAGCCCTTGATGCTGCGGCCGGTGCGCACGCGGCTGCTGAGCACGTAGTGGGGGTCCAGATCGTCTCCACCCTGGAGAGCGGGTGGGGGATCAGGACAGAGCCCTGTCCCAGCCACGCCCTCCAGCAAGCCCGCGTCTCCCCAGACGCTCCCCCCGTGTCTCCCTGGCTTCCTTTGCCCTCTGCGTCCTCACTGATGGGGTGTGCAGAGCCTCTCCCCGCCACCCACACCTGGGCTCTGTCTCTCCCTTCTCTGTCTCTCCCTTCGGTCTCCCATCTAGTATCTCTGTTTTTCTCTATGCCTCTCTCTCCCCATTTTTGTATATTTTTTTGTTTGTCGTTTTGTGGGTGTTTTTTCGTTTTTTTTGTTTTTTTTGGTTTTTTTTTAGATGGAGTCTCACAGTCACCCAGGCCGGAGTGCAATGGTGCGATCTTGGCTCACCATAATTTCCGTCCCCCGGGTTCAAGTGATTCTCCTGCCTCAGCCTCCTGAGGAGCTGGGATTACAGGCATGCGCTACCACGCCTGGCTAATTTTGTGTTTTTAGTAGAGATGGGGTTTCTCCGTGTTGGTCAGGCTGGTTTTGAACTCCCAACCTCAAGTGATCTGCCTGCCTTGGCCTCCCAAAGTACTGGGATTACAGGCATGGGCCACCTCACACGGGCCACCTCACGTGGCCTGCCTATTTCCTTTGCTCCTTCTTTTTTTTTTTTGAGACGATCTCTCTCTGTCGCCCAGACTGGAGTGCAATGGTACCATCATAGCTCACTGTGCAGCTAATTTTTTGTATTTTTAGTTGAGACGGGGTTTCACCATGTTGACCAGGATGGTCTGGATCTCTTGACATCGTGATCCACCCGCCTCGGCCTCCCAAAATGCTGGGATTATAGGCTTGAGCCACCACGCCCAGCATGCCTCTCCCTTTTCTACCTGCTTTTCTTCCTTTCTTCCCCCTCTCCCTTTCCTGTGTCTCTCTGTCTCTCTCTCTTTCCTTTTTTTTTTTTTTTTTTTTCTGAGATAGTGTATTGCTCTGTCCCCCAGGCCGAGTGCAGTGGCACAATCTCGGCTCACTGCAGCCTCCGTCTCCTGGGTTCAGGCAATTCTCCTGCCTCTACCTCCTGAGTAACTGGGATTACAGGCTTATGCCATCATGTCCAGCTAATTTATTTTATTTATTTATTTATTTATTTAGAGACGGAGTTTTGCTCTTGTTACCCAGGCTGGAGTGCAATGGCGCGATCTCGGCTCACCGCAACCTCCGCCTCCTGGGTTCAGGCAATTCTCCTGCCTCTACCTCCTGAGTAACTGGGATTACAGGCTTATGCCATCATGTCCAGCTAATTTATTTTATTTTATTTTTTTTTTTGAGATCAAGTCTCGCTCTGTTGCCCAGGCTGGAGTGCAGTGGCGTGATCTCAGCTCACTGCAACCTGCACTTCCTGGATTCAAGCAATTCTCCTGCTTCAGCCTTCTGAGTAGCTGGGATTAAAGGTATGTGCCACCACGCCCGGCTACTTTTTGTATTTTTATTAGCAACGGAGTTTCACCACTTTGCTCAGGCTGGTCTCGAACTCCTGATCTTGTGATCTGCCCGCCCCAGCCTCCCAAAGTGCTGGAATTACAGGCATGAGCCACCACGCCTGGCCTTTTGTACTTTTTTTTTTTTTATTAGAGACAGAGTTTTGCCATGTTGGCCAGGCTGGTCTCAAACTCCTGACCTCACCTCAACCGAGGTGATCCGCTCAGCTCGACCTCCCAGCGTCCCTCTCTCTTTCCGTCTCTCTGCTTCTCCACATCTGTGTCCACCTCCGCGTGTCTCTCCGTCTCTGCATTTCTCTCTTCCCCCCATCTCTCCTGTGATCTCTTTTCTCCCCATCCCGGACCCTCCCCTCCCATGCAGACACCAACCTTGAGGTTCTCATGGTTGAGGTCAGTCTTGTGCTTGTCCGTGGGTTTGTAGCCCCCGTGGCGATCTGAGATGATGGGGTCAAAGAGATCCTTGAACACTTCGTAGGACTCCTCATCACCAGCCACGCAGCCCACGGTCATGATGAAGGGGTGACCTGGAGGGGTGGGGGTGAGGTCAGAGGCGCTTGTCCCCAGCAAGCAGGACCTGGGCTCGTGGGCTCGGCGGAGACTGTGTGCACATGTGTGTGTCGGGCTGTCGGAGGGGTGGGGTGCATTCACTACCTCTGGGTAGGAATCGAGGAGACGAAGGGTCGGGAGCGGTGGCTCGTGCCTGCAATCCCAGCACTTTGAGAGGCTGAAGTAGGTGGATCTCTTGAGGTCGGGAGTTTGAGACCAACCTGGTCAACAGGGTGAAACCCCATCTCTACTAAAAATGTAAAAATTAGCTGGGTGTGGGGCGCATGCCTGTAATCCCAGCTACTCAGGAGGCTGAGGCACAAGAATTGCTTGAACCCAGTGGGTAGAGGTTGCAGTGAGCCAGCCTGGGTGACAGAGTGAGACTCCATCTCGAAAACAAAAAAAGAGAGAAGATTGAGGTCTGGTGAGAACTGCGAGGGAAGGCTGGGAGAGGTCAAGGTGGCATTTGGAGGTCAGGGTGGCTGGGACGGGGACAAGGTCAAAGGGGAAGGCGGAGCTTCGGAGGGCACATGGTGCTAAAGACATCAACACCTTGAAAATACTAGCAGCCAAAGTCATGACAGGTCAGCCTGAAATGCTGTTAGGTTCTCAGACGACCAGCTGCCACAGAGGGCCAGGAGGGTAAGGGACTTGAAAGACCCTCCTATTTCCCAAATGGAAAAACAGAGTCCAGGAGAGAGGGGCCTCTCCCCTCCATCACACAGCGAGCTGGGTGCGAGGGGCGCTCGTACCTCCTCTCCACTCCCAGCTCTCCTCGCCTCTGCAGGTGTCCTTTGAGAAACGACCCTAACAGTCATCACATCCCCTGTCAGGTTTTGGTTTTTTTGAGGCAGGGTCTCAGCCTGTGGCTGGAGTACAGTGGCACGATCTCACTGCAACCTGCACCCCCAGGCTCAAGCCAGCCTCCCACCACAGCCTCCTGCGTAGCTTGGACCACAAGCCCATGTCACACTTGTCTAATTTTTTTTTTTTTTTTCCTGAGACAGAGTTTCACTCTTGTTGCCCAGTCTGGATGCAATGGTGCAAACTCAGCTCACTGCAACCTCTGCCTCCCAGCTTCAAGCCATTATCCTGCCTCAGCCTCCCAAGTAGCTGGGATTACAGGCAGCCGTTACCATGCCCAGCTAATTTTTGTGGGGTTTTTTTTGTATGTTTAGTAGAGACAGTGTTTGACTATGTTGGCCTTGAACTTCAGACCTCATGATCCACCTGCCTCAGCCTCCCAAAGTGCTGGGATTACAGGCATGAGCCACCACGCCTGGCCCAATTTTTTGTATTTTTAGTAGAGACAGGGTCTTGCTATGTTGCCTGACTGGCCTCAAACTCCTGGCCTCAAGTGATCCTCCCACCTGGGCCTCCCAAAGTGCTGGGATTACTGGCACGAGCCACTGCACCCGGCCCAGCTGTCAGGACTCGAGCACTCACTTAGCGCCAGATGCCACTCTCAGCACTGCACAGGCATTGCCTTGTGTTTTCACAACGTGGGTGCCCGTTTCTCAGATGAGGAGACTGGGGCTCGGGAGATGAACCAGTCTCCTCGGGGGTTTGTTGCATGTTTGTTGTATGGTTTGCTGTGTATTCCACACTGTCTCGAGCCTTTTTTTTTTTTTTTTTTTTTTTTTTTGAGACATAGTCTCGCTCTGCTCTGTCACCAGGCTGGAGTGCAGTAGCGCAATCTCGGCTCACTGCAATTTCTGCCTCCTGGGTTCCAGCAATTCTCCTGCCTCAGCCTCCTGAGTAGCTGAGATTACAGTTGCATGCCACCATGCCCGGCTAATTGGTTTTGTATTTTTAGTAGAGACGGGGTTTCACCATGTTGCTCAGGCCTTTCTTGAACTCCTACCCTTGTGATCCACCCGCCTCCACCTCCCAAAGTGCTGGGATTACAGGCGTGAGCCACCATGCCCGGACTCCCTTTACATATATTAATGCATTGATTCTCACAACAGCCCCATTTTACAGATGAGAAAACTGAGGCCCCCACTCAGGGGCAGTGGGAGTGGGGCCTGGCCAACAGCCTCCGGAGCCCCCATGTAGCCCCTTCTGTGCTCTGCCAGGGAGGCTCACCTGGGTTGTCCACGCCTGTCTGGATGACGTCGTCTAGGGTGAAGCCAGATGGGGTCTCCTTGTCCCGTAGCTTCTTGTAGAGCTCGGGGGTCAGCACCTTGGCCATGTGGTTGTTGTGCTTGCTGAGGTCGGGATACTCCTCCTCAGGCTTGTAATTCAGCTTGTACTTGTTGTGGGTGTTTCCGAACGGCATGGTGGTGGTTTAGGAGGCCTGAGGGGGCGGGGGGGGAGGTGACGATTAGCTCACATCTTTTTTTTTCTTTTTTTTTGAGATAGAGTCTTGCTCTGTCACCCAGGCTGGAGTGCAGTGGAGAGATCTCAGCTCACTGCAACCTCCACCTCCCGGGTTCAAGCGATTCTTTTTATTTATTTATTTAGTTTGAGACAGAGTCTCGCTCTGTCACCAGGCTGGAGTGCAGTGGTGTGATCTTGGCTCACTGCAAACTCTGCTTCCTGGTTCAAGGGATTCTCCTGCCTCAGCCTCCTGAGTAGCTGGGACTACAGGTGTGTGCCACCACGCCCAGCTAATTTTTTGTATTTTTAGTAGAGATGGGGTTTCACCTTGTTAGCCAGGATGGTCTCAATCTCCTGACGTTATGATCTACCAGCCTCTGGCTCCCGATGTGTTGGGATTACAGGTGTGAGCCACCACGCCCAGCCTCAAGTGATTCTTTTGCCTCAGCCTCCCAAGTAGCTGGGATTACAGGCACATGCCACCAGGCCCAGCTAATTTATTTTTTTATTTTTTGTATTTTTTTTTTTTTTTTTTTTTTTTTTTGAGACAGAGTTTCGCTCTTGTTACCCAGGCTGGAGTGCAATGGCGCGATCTCGGCTCACCGCAACCTCCGCCTCCTGGGTTCAAGCAATTCTCCTGCCTCAGCCTCCTGAGTAGCTGGGATTACAGGCAAGCGCCACCATGCCCAGCTAATTTTTTGTATTTTTAGTAGAGACGGGGTTTCACCATGTTGACCAGGATGGTCTCGATCTCTTGACCTCGTGATCCACCCGCCTCGGCCTCCCAAAGTGCTGGGATTACAGGCTTGAGCCACCGCGCCCGGCCTATTTTTTGTATTTTTAGTAGAGATGGGGTTTCACCATCTCTACTGGTTGGCCAGATTGGTCTCGAACTTCTGGGTTCAAGTGATCCACCCACCTCAGCCTCCCGCAGTGCTGGGATTACAGGCGTGAGCCACTGCGCCCGGCCTCGCTCGCATCTTGCAGACGGCAGCAAGAGAACCGAGTGAGGCGTTGAGGTCAGGCAGGCTGTGTGACCTGGAGCAAGGGAATTTCTCTCTCGGGGCCCCTGCGTCTCAGCAGGAAGGCATCTGGAGTCTTAGTTCAGGGGCCCGGCTCCGCCACATCCCAACCGGGTGAGCCTGAACTAGTCATTCTTGCTGGAGACTCAGTTTCCCCAAGTGGAAAACAGGCCCCACCCCGAGGCTGGAAAAATACCATTCATGGGTAAAATGTAGGTTCTGGAACTGGCCCAGGGTTTGATTCCCAGCTCTGCTACCACAACTAGCTGTGTGGCCAGGGGCAAATTGCTTAACCTCTCTGTGCCTCAATTTACTCATCTGGAAAATGAGGATCATAATAGCACTCAGTGCATGGGAGTGTTGAAAGGATTAAATGTGTGAACGGAGGTATAGCTCTCGGAACAGTGCCTGGTACACAATAAGCATTATTTCACTTAGCTATTGTTGTTATTATGTTAAAGATGGAGTCTCGCTCTGTCGCCCAGGCTGGAGTGCAGTGGCACCATCTCAGCTCACTGCAACCTCCACCTCCCAGGTTAAAGCAATTCTCCTGCTTCAGCCGCCCGAGTAGCTGGGATTACAGGCGTGTGCCATATCCAGCTAATTTGTGTGTGTGTGTGTGTGTGTGTGTGTGTGTGTGTGTATTTTTAGTAGAGATGGGGTTTCGCCATGTTGGCCAGGCTGGTCTTGAACTCCTGACCTTAAGTGATCCAGCCACCTTGGCCTCCCAAAGTGCTGCGATTATAGGCTTGAGCCACCACACCTGGCCTGTTGTTAGTTTGTGGGAGGAGCTGGTGAAAAGGTGGAGGTGAGGGTATTGCTGGGAGTATGTGAGCAGGTTCTCGGATTACCAATCCAAAGACAAGGGGCTGGGGCTGGGGGAGGGCGGGGTGGCTGCCCACACCTCTGTCTGCCGACAATTCTCCCACAGAGCTCAGCAGGGAAGAGCAGCTCAGCCTCTGGATCATCAGAGCCAGGTTCAAATCCCACCTATGCCATTTCCCTGCCCTGTGACTCCAGGCCAGTCACTAGGCCTCTCTGGACCTCTGTCTCCTGTGAACTGAGCCTGCCCCATAGGATTGCCAGGATCCTCTGAGCTTGGCCATGGGGTTGGCTGAGCACAGGCCCTGACATGGAGTTGGAGCCTGGAACCCTGGTGGCTGCTATTATTGTTATTATTATTTTTTTTTGCAGAGGTGGGGTCTCACTATATTGCCCAGGCTGGTCTGGGACTCCTGGCCTCAAGGGATCCTCCCGTCTTGGCCTCCCAAAATGCTGGGATTATATGTGTGAGCCACCGCGCCTGGTCCTATTGTTATTATTATTTTATTCACTGGACCCAGAAAGGAGAAGGGACCTCCAGCAGCAGTAGGAGGGGGGATGGGAAGCAGGTGGGACTGGGGGAGGGAAGCTGGGACCACGGTGAGCGAAGGGCTGGGAGGCGAGCAGGGACCCGCTAAAGACCTTGGGCGCTGCTGTCCAGGGTGGTTATTTTTAGGATCTGGCAGCGGCCTGCCGCCCCACCCCCAGCTGCCACCCGGCCCCACCCCCGCATTCCGGGGCTCAGCTTGCACCAAGTCAGCAGGCCCTGAGACAGGTGGGCCAGGATGGCCGGGGGGACATGAGTCCAGGCCCTGGGGCTCAAGGACATCCCGGGCTGGCAGCCCAGACCCCTGCCCTTCAGAGGATGCTCCCCCAATCCCTGCCAGGGACACCCCAAGAGAGGGCACTGTGGCAAGGTGGGTGACGCCCCCCAAAGAGACACAAGCAGAAAGCCCCAGAGCCACACACCCCCACCACCGCACACTCCCCAGATCACACTGTAAACCGAGTCACACAGTCGCACTTCCAAGCTCAGGGACATGCCCAAGATACAGGCACTCCTGTGTCAGCTACCAAGTCAGATGCAAGGTCACAGACGCCCACAACACCTGCTGTTGCAGACTCTGCCGGGCGACACACAGACACACCTCCCGTGGCTGGTGGTGCCAGTGCTGGTGACAAACTGTAATCAACACGGGCCTGACTCAGCAGCCCCTTGCAGGGGGTGACAGTTGGCAGCTGTCAGGACCCCTTTCATCTCTGGGATCCCTCCCCGTAACCCAAGACTTGTACTGAAGAAATGGCAAATCCCAGCGGGGGGTTCAGGCGGTCTCACAGACGGAGGGGACTCCCAGACACAGAGGTCAGCCTTCCCACGCACCGGCCTGCCTTTGTAAAGGAGGGTGTTGGTGGGGCGGGGGGTGGCCCACAGGCCCTTTCCTGAGCTGAGACAGCCTCTGGCACCCACAGAGACTCCCCCTCTCTGGCCCCCACCCAGATTCCCATCCCATGCAGTACCTGGCTGGGCTGGGCTGAAGGGGACTCTCTGTGTCCTGGAGGTGACACTAACCCAAAGGAAGGGCCTGCAGGCGTGGCCTTATATAGGGGACCTAGGCTGTGCTATTGGCTGGGAGGGACTGTCCCCAGGGAGGAGTCCCGGAGGGCAGCTGAGCCTCTCACCTCCCTGCTCGGGCACCATGCCCACCCGAACCCAGGCATGCCTTTCGCCCAGCCCCGTGGCCTTGTATGGGCTAAGCCGCCCCAGGGGCTGGGCCCGAGCCCCCCCCACCAAGCTGATTCCCTGACCAAGTGCTGAGTCGGGCTGGCGGTGGGGACAACTGGCCCCCCGCCGGGAACACGGGACCGTGGCTGGGAACATCCCAAGCACGTAGATGCCACCCTCCCCTGGCCCCTGACTCTCCTCCAGCCACCAGCCCCTCCTGTGTGTGCCCCTGGGCTCTCACCCCAGCCCAGTCCCAGCGGCACCTTGGGGAACCATGCCGTGGCTCCAGGAGGGCCAGCTGCCCTGGGAGCAGGAGGCAGCAGACCGGGCGAGGCCGCGTGGCCGCCTGCTGCCGCCACCTATAGAGAGGGTCCAAGCCAGCCCAGTTGCGGTAGAGGGCAGTCTAACCCCAGAAACCTGCGCTTGGATGCCCCTTCCTCCTAGGGACTGAGTGGAGGGTAAACCGAGGCTGGCCGAGTTGGGGAGATTCAAACTCAGGGCTGGGGTGGGAGGCGGTGGTCACCCTCCCCCTGCTTAACCCTTGCCCCCTCGGTGCTACTGGGCGATTTCTGCTGCGCGGGCGACAGGGAGGGTCTCAGCCGCCAGGAAAGGAGTTATTTTTAGAGGGCGCTTTGCTGTCTCCTCCTCTGCGAAGGCGCTGGGTTTGGGGTGGCTCGGGGGCAGGTGTTGGAGGGGGGTTTGCCACGTGTCCTGGTTAATTATAACCGGGCGTCTCGGGTGTCCCCGGGCCTCGCCTCCTTACAAGGGCACCACGGGGCCCTGAGTGGCAGCTCCCCCCCACCCCGCCCGGGAAGGGAGCTGGGCAGCGATGCGGCTCAGAGCGCGGGAGCCAGACTGGCACTCGTGCGGATCTGGGCATAGCAAGCGCCCTCCGTGCCTCGGCTGTGACCAAGGACTTCAAGGGCTGAGAAGGGGGTTCTGTGGAAGAGGGTACTGCATAGAGGAAGCCGCTTTCTCCTCCTGGGGCACGCCAAGATGGCAGGATGATTGGGTCTCCTCCTCCAGGGAGCTCCCAGGATTGTGAGGAAGAAAAGAATGTCCCTTCCCTCTGGGTTCTTCCCTCGCCCAGGGTTTCCTGGGTCTCCAGTCCTCACCTCATACCTTCCCAGGCAGGTAAGGACTGGCTTAGAGAAAGGCAGCCTCTCTGCCTCTCCCCTAGACGCCTGATCCGAGTGGGGCAGGGGAGAAGGGTGCTTTAAAAATGTTTACATGAAGGCCGGGCGCGGTGGCTCAAGCCTGTAATCCCAGCACTTTGGGAGGCCGAGGCGGGTGGATCACGAGGTCAAGAGATCGAGACCATCCTGGTCAACATGGTGAAACCCCGTCTCTACTAAAAATACAAAAAATTAGCTGGGCATGGTGGCACGTGCCTGTAATCCCAGCTACTCAGGAGGCCGAGGCAGGAGAATTGCCTGAACCCAGGAGGCGGAGGTTGCGGTGAGCCGAGATCGCGCCATTGCACTCCAGCCTGGGTAACAAGAGCGAAACTCCGTCTCAAAAAAAAAAAAAAAAAAAAAAAAAAAGTTTACATGGCGCCCAGCCCCTTCCCAGCAAACTCAGATTGGCAAGGGTCTCTTTCATGGTTATGGAAACGGAGGCCCAGAAAACTAAATGGAACTGGACTAGAGACAGTGATCTCTCAGGCACTTCCTGAGGCTACAACCGAACATGAAACCCCGGCCCTTCTGGAGGCAATAGAGCAAGAGGGTCACAGACGAGGGGATGGCCCGGCAGGGGAGGCTGAGGCAGGCCTCTTGCGGAAGGTGACATCTGAGCAGAGACCTGAAGGAGAGCAGGGAGCCAGCCACGTGCGAATCTGCGAAGGACAGCAGGTGTAAAGGCGCTGAGGTGGGAGTGGCTGGGCGTATCTGGGGACAGAGGGAAGGAGGCCAGGGGGCTGGAGCAGACAGGGCCAAGGAGAGATGGGAGGAAAAAGATGAGGTTGGTTGGGGCACAGCAGCAGACCCATGGCGCCCTAGGGGCTGTGGGAGGAGTTTTAATTCCATTGCGACTGACTGACGTGTTAAATGGGCCAGGCAGGGTGGCTGTGCCTGTAATCCCAGCATGTTGGGAGGCAGAGGCAGGTAGATCACTTGAGGCCAGGAGTTCAAGACCAGCCTGGCCAAGATGGTGAAACCCCGTCTCTACCGAAAGTACGAAAATTAGCCAGGCATGGTGGCACACACCTATAATCCCAGCCAGTTGGGAGACTGAGGCATAAGAATTGCTTGAATCTGTAGGTGGAGGTTGCAATGAGCTGAGATGGTGCCATTGCACTCCAGCCGGAGGATAGAGCGAGACTCGGTCTCAAAAAGAAAGAAAGGAAAGAAAGAAAGAAAGAAAGAAAAAGAAAGAAAATGTTAAATGGACGAGACATAGAAAGATAAACATCACATGCTATTTGTGGGATCTAAAAATCAAAACAAGAAGGCTGAGGCAGGAGGATTGCTTGAGCTCAGGAGTTCAAGAACAGCCTGGCTAACATGGTGAAACCCTGTCTCTACTAAAAATACCAAACTTCGCCAGGCATGGTGGCATGCACCTGTAGTCTCAGCTGAGAGATCACTTGAGCCTGGGGAGGTGAGGCTGCAGTGAGCTGTGATGACGCCACTGCACTCCAGCCTTGGTGACAGAGTGAGACCCTGTCTCAAAAAAAAAAAAGAAAAGAAAAAGAAAAAGAAAAGAAAAGAAACAATTGAAGTCATGGAGACAGAGTAGAAGGATGGATACCTGAGGCTGTGAAGGGTAATAGGCCAGGTGTGGTGGCTCACACCTGGAATCCCAGCACTTTGGGAGGCCAAGGAGGAAGGATTCCTTGAGCCCAGGAGTTCGAGACCAGCCTCAACAACATAGCTAAACCTCATCTCTGCAAAAAATACAAAAACTACAAAAATTAGCTGGGCATAGTGAAGTGGAGCTGTGGTCCCAGCTACTCAGGAGGCTGAGGTGGGAGGAGTGTTTGAGCCCAAGCAGTGAGGCTGCAGTGAGCTGTGATCAAGCCACTGCACTCCAGCCTGGGCAAGAGAGTGAGACCCTGTCTCTCTCTCACACACAAATTAATTAATTGAAATAAAATAACTAAAGGAGTGTAATTGGCTTGTTTGTAACACAAAGGATAAATGCTGGAGAAGATGGATACTCCTTTCTCCATGATGTGATTATTGCAAATTGCATTCCTGTATCAAAACATTTCATGTACCTGTAACTATACACACCTACTAAATACCCACAAAAAATTTTTAAATAAATTTAAAATATTTTAAAATAATTAAAATAAAAAAAAAAAGGGCCGGGCGCAGTGGCTCACGTCTGTAATCCTAGCACTTTGGGAGGCCGAGGCGGGTGGATCACGAGGTCAAGAGATCGATACCATCCTGGTCAACATGGTGAAACCCTGTCTCTACTAAAAATACAAAAAATTAGCTGGGCATGGTGGTGCGTGCCTGTAATCCCAGCTACTCAGGAGGCTGAGGCAGGAGAATTGCCTGAATCCAGGAGGCGGAGGTTGCGGTGAGTCGAGATCGCGCCATTGCACTCCAGCCTGGGTAACAAGAGCGAAACTCTCTCTCAAAATAATAATAATAATAATAATTTTAAAAAATATTAAATGGAGAAAATCATCATCATTGTCCCACTGTGAGATTGACAGGAAACACTGAGGGTCATAAGCAGAAGACACTGGATCCATGCCACACTTATTTTGGGTGGCACAGCCCAGCCATACCTTCTGGGAGGGTTTGATTTTTTTTTTTTTTTTAATGGGGTCTTGCTCTGTCACCTAGGCTGTTGTGCAGTGGCACAATCTCAGCTCACTGCAACTTCCTCCTCCTGGGTTCAAGCAATTCTCCTGCCTCAGCCTCCCAGGTAGCTGGGACTACAGGTGTGCACCGCCAAGCCAGGCTTATTTATTTATTTATTTATTTATTTATTTATTTATTTATTTATTTATTTATTGAGACGGAGTTTCGCTCTTGTTACCCAGGCTAGAGTGCAATGGCGCGATCTCGGCTCACCGCAACCTCCGCCTCCTGGGCTCAGGCAATTCTCCTGCCTCAGCCTCCTAAGTAGCTGGGATTACAGGCATGCACCACCACGCCCAGCTAGTTTTTTGTATTTTTAGTAGAGACGGGGTTTCACCATGTTGCCCAGGATGGTCTCGATCTTTCGACCTCGTGATCCACCCGCCTCGGCCTCCCAAAGTGCTGGGATTACAGGCTTGAGCCACCGCGCCCGGCAGTTTTTTGTATTTTTAGTAGAGACGGGGTTTCACTATGTTGACCAGGATGGTCTCAATCTCTCGACCTCGTGATCCACCCGCCTCGGCCTCCCAAAGTGCTGGGATTACAGGCTTGAGCCACCGCACCCGGCCAATTTTTGTATTTTTAGTAGAGATGGGGTTTCCACGTTGGCCAGGCGGGTCTTGAACCCCTACTTCAGGTGATTCGCCTGCCTCGGCCTCCCGAAGTGCTGGGATTTCAGGCATGAGCCACCCTGTCTGGCCCCTTTCACACTCGTATTAGCCACACATTGTCAGAAGCCCGTTCTATGGGGATTCCCCACTGTGATCCTGCCTCCTTTGGAAAAGCTCAAGATGCCAGAAACTCAATTTCCCAGAATCCCGTGCTGCAATGGTCCAGCCCAGTGACCTGGGCTGAGCCAATCAAACGCTCCAGCAGCGCCTTGTGTCAGGAGCTCCCTCTGCTTTGAGTCTTAAAGAAACAATCGTCCAACTGGGCACTGTGGTTCACGCCTGTAATCGCAGCATTTTGGGAGGCTGAGGCGGGTGGATCACCTGATATCAGGAGTTCGAGACCAGCCTGGTCAACATGGTGAAACCCCCCGTCTCTACTAAATTACAAAAATTAGCCGGGCGTGGTGGCGGGCACCTGTAATCCCAGCTACTCGGGAGGATGAGGCAGGAGAACCACTTGAATCTGGGAGGCAGAGATTGCGGTGAGCTAACGCCACTGTACTCTGGCTTGGGCGAGAGAGTGAGACTCTGTCTCAAAATAAAATAAAAACTGAATAAAAGAAACAATTGGCCTTGGGAAGCTTTACAACCCTCATCACGTATCTTCATCCCACCCCCAAGAGCCCGTCTGTCCATCTGACCTCTGCTCCTCCACTGCCCACACTAGCTCAAGACTGCTTCCACTGTCCCTTATGCCCCAGCTTCCTCTCTGGACTCCTGTCCCAGTCCTTCCCACTCCACCTAAACCCTGCCTGCTGACCTCCCCTGCTCAGAGCTTGCCATGGCTCCCCAGTGCCCTCAAAGTAAATGAGCATTTGTTAACTAAGTAAATAATAGTGATCGTATCTGTCAAATGTAGGCGACAGTAACCACTCCCCAGCTGAAATAGAAAGGACTCTGATATCATATATTAGGCATTTATAAAATCGCTGTAAGGGCTGAAGGAACACTGCTCGGGCCCCAGAACCACTTTCCCTCTGGAAAATCTAGTCTTCAGCTTTCCAGCCACTGCATTGACAGGAGAATTTGCTAGAAGGAGGTTATCATGGACGTTAAATAGCCATTCCAGGCCTGGCACGGTGGCTCAACGCCTGTAATAGCACCTTGGGAGGCCCAGGCTGGCAGATCACCTGAGGTCAGGAGTTGGAGACCAGCCTCGTCAATGTGGTGAAACTCCATCTCTACTAAAAATACAAAAATTAGCCAGGTGTGGTGGCGGGTGCCTGTAATCCCAGCTACTCGGGAGGCTGAGGCAGGAGAATCGCTTGAACCCAAGCGGCAGAAGTTTCGGTGAGCTGAGATTGCGCCACTGCACTCCAGCCTGGGTGACAAAAAAAAAAAAAAAAAAAAAAGAAAAAAAAAAAAGAAAAGTACCAGCCACTCCACAGTCTCTACCCTATTAACTTTTGTTTATTTGTTTGTTTGTTTTTAGACATGGGTTCTTGATGGGGTCTCGCTCTGTTGCTCAGGCTGCAGCACACTGGCTATTCACAGGCTCATTCATAGTGCACTTCGGC
The DNA here is from genome assembly GCF_048565385.1 of Saimiri boliviensis. Lineage (NCBI taxonomy): Eukaryota > Metazoa > Chordata > Mammalia > Primates > Cebidae > Saimiri > Saimiri boliviensis. The sequence goes on along the minus strand of NC_133462.1, from coordinate 12,454,496 downwards.
CTCCAATTCCAGGGCCCAAGCAATCCTCCCGCTCCAGCCTCCTGAGTAGCTGGAACTACAGGCACACACCACCATGCCAGGCCCTGACAGTTAACTTTTACTGAGTGCACCTATATGTCAAGTACTGTGCTAAGTGCTTTACATAGGTTGACTCATTTAACAATTCCCAGCTCAGAGAGGTTAAGTGACTTGCCCAAAGTCACACCGCTGGAAGGGGGCAGAACTGGGAATCAAACAGGCACAAGGCTGCCAAGAATGGATTCAGGCTTTGATGAAAGTAACTTCCAGGCCAGGTGTGGTGGCTCACACCTGCAATCCCAGCACTTTGAGAGGCCAAGGCGGGCAGATCACCTGAGGTCAGGAGTTCGAGACCAGCCTGACCAACATGGAGAAAACCCTGTCTCTACTAAAAACACAAAATTAGCTGGGCGTGGTATCGCATGCCTGTAATCCCAGGTACTCGGGAAGCTGAGAGGTAGAAGAATCACTTGGACCCGGGAGGTGGAGGTTGCAGTGAGCTGAGATCTCGCCATTGCACTCCAGCCTGGGTAACAAGAGCAAAATTCCATCTAACAAAAAAAAAAAAAAAAAAGGAAGAAGAAAAAATAACTTCCAGGCTTCTCCCCAAGGTCACACTGTATTGTCAGCCCAAGATCTCTTCCTGTCATCGGGCTCTGGTGTACCCACTTCCCCGACCCGCCTCCCATCATCCCAGCAGTCTGGCTTCAGGGTCCAAGCACTTTAATGGGTATTCACTGGTTTCATCCTCCAACAGTCCTGTGAAGTGGGTACTGCCATTTAAGATTTTTTTTTTTTTTTACTTTTCTTCTGGGAGTCTAGAATTTACTGCCGTTTTTACAAATCAGGAAAGTAGGAAAGTGAGGGTGGTCCAGAGAGGTTGCAACACTTATCCAAAGTCACACAGCAGGGAAGTAGCAGAAACCGATTGGACTAGGCTGTCACTCCTGGAGCTCATCTTCCTAATCTCTTCCTGATCCCCCCTTCTTCATGTCGAAGGCCCATTTCACAGAGGAGGAACGCTGGGGCCGAGAAAGGGCAAGGGAGTTGCCTAAGGTCACAGCCAGTATAACCGGAATTCCAGCCTACACTCTTCTCCCTCCATTCCCAAGGCAGCCTTGCCCTCAAACCCTGTCTTATTCTTTTTATTTTATTTTATTTTCCGTATTTTTTTCCCTGTCTTATTCTTAAGCCTCTCATCTGTCTCTGTCCCTACCCTCAGGAAGAGGCTGCCACCTCCAGGAGAGACTCTGGGAAAGCAGCACTCCAGCCCCATGGCCCACCACCCTGTAACGCCCTCCCCCATCCACCCCTCAAATCCCTTTCCCAAACCTGGCCATTTACGATGCCATTTGATTCACAGAAGACAATTTGCAAATCAAGGGCAGCCATAGGGCTGAGGGGTTGAGGCCCTGCCCATTCCTCCTTTCTGTTCCTGGACAGCCAGGCCAAGTGTGCAGCCCCACAATCAGCTGAATAGAGTCTGGTCCATGGGGTGGTGGGTGGTGAATAAGATAATGTCTTTCATGGCTCCCAACCTGTCCTGCCTCATTATTTTTTTCCTTTGAGATGGAGTCTCGCTCTCGCCAGGCTGGAGTGCAGTGGCACAATCTTGGCTCACTGCAACCTCCGCCTTCTGGGTTCAAGCAATCCTTCAGCTTCAGCTTCCTAACTAGCTGGGACTACAGGTGCACACCAAGGGATGCCCAGGTAATTTTTGTATTTTTAGTAGAGATGGGGTTTCACTGCGTTGGCTAAATTGTCTCAATCTCCTGACCTCGTGATCTGCTCGCCTTAGCTTCCTAAAGTTCTGGGATTACAAGCGTGAGCCATCGTGCCCGGCCAATTTTTATATTGTTTGTAGAGACACAGTCTTGCTGTGTTGCCCAGGGTGGTCTTGAACTCCTGGCCTCAAGTAAACCTCCTGCCTCAGCCTCCCAAAGTGTTGGGATTACAGGTGTGAGCCACTGTAGCTGGCCTGTTTTTACATTCTGTTATCATTTCAAATGTATTCTTTATATTGGAACTGTTATATTTGGAGTGTATGGATGGTCACACTTATTCCTATTTTTTTTTCTCAAATTTACTCTTTCACCTGAGGCATAATTTATATGCAGTGAAGTGCCCTAATCTTAATATCAGTGAACTTATATATGTGTACATGTGAATAACCATCACCAGGATCAAATGACGACTTCTCAGCTCCCAAAGAAACCCCCTCGTGTCCCTCCCAGTGAATGTCTCTCCTCCAAGAAAACTATTCTTGCCAGGCATGGTGGCTCATGCCTGTAATCCCGGCAATTTGGGAGGCCGAGGCGGGCGGATCACTTGAGGTCAAGAGTTCGAGACCAGCACACGGAGAAACTACTAAAATGCTAAAAATACAAAATTAGCTAGGTGTCGTGGCGTGTGCCTGTAATCCCAGCTACTTGAGAGGCTGAGGCAGGAGAATCGCTTGAACCTGGGAGGCGGAGGAGCCGAGATTCCGCCACCGCACTCCAGCCTGGGCAACAAGAGCGAGACTCCGTCTCAAAAAAAAAAAAAAAAAAAAAAAAAGAGCTCCCAGCCTCAATTGAGCCTGCAGCCTCCAGTTCCTGGGCTGTAGGCTTAGCTTCCCAAAGTGCTGGCGTGGCAGAAGAATAGGGAATTAGGGTAACGGAGGTTCAGCAGGTGCAGCCACTTTGCATAAGCAACAGAATAGCGGATGCAGCCAGTTTCCAGAGGCAGGGAGGCAACAGGTGCAGTTTACAGGCCGCATCCTCCCTCCCGCGGTAATACGCCGCTCCGGCCTCTGATTGGCTGCGAGCCAGGTCTCCACTTTGGCTCTGATTGGTCGAGAACCAGTCATTCATAGCATGTAACCAATTGGAGGCCTCTGAAGAGCACCTAGGGGTGTTGCCGGGTTCTTTGTAGCTTAATAAAAGCTCTTAACTGGGAGGTCGCGTGCGTTGGCTCGCATTTAATCTCAGCACGTTGGGAGGTCAAGGCGGCCAAGTCGCTCGAAATCAGGAGTTTGAGACGAGCCTGGCCGGCGTGGTGAAAAACCCGTCTCTACTGAAGGTACAATAATTAGCTGGGCTTCGTGGCGTGCCCGTGGTGGCGCGCGCCAGCAGTCCCAGGCTACTCAGGAGGTGGAGGTGGGAGAATCGCTGGGAACTTGGGAGGCGGAGGTTGCAGCGGGCTGTGTTTGTGCCACTTCACTCCAGCCTGGACAACAGAGCGAGGCTTTGTCTTAAAAAAAAAAAGGACAACCCGAACTGGGGAGGCGCTCAAGCCCGCTTCCACTCTGAATTGTCTTAGATAAACCTCTGCTTTGTCTTTTGCTTCTTCTTTTTTCTTTTATTTCTTTCTCTCTTTCAACACACTACCCCAAAATGCAATAGCCTTTTTTTTTTTTTTTTTGGAACGAAGTTTCACTCTGTCGTCCAGGCTGGAGTGCGATGGTGTGATCTCTGCTCCACTGCAACCTCCGCCCCCCAGGTTCAAGACATTTTCCTATCTCAGCCTTCTCCCAAGTAGCTGGACTTACAGGTGTCGACCACCACGCCTGGCTAGTTTTTTGTTGTTTTTGTTTTTGTCTGAGGGGGAGTTTTCACTCTTGTCTGCTTCCCGGGTTCGAGCAATTCTTCTGCCTCGGCCTCCCGGGTAGCTGGGATTACTGGTGTCCGGCTAATTTTTAATTTTCATTTCGTAGAGATGGGGTTTCACCATGTTGGGCAGGCTGGCCTCAAATCCTGACTCAAAAGTGCTGGGATTACAGGTGTGAGCCACTACCCCGGCCAATAGCTCTAAAATGGATGTGGGTTGGCTGAGACTTAGCTGATCGGGCTGAGCTTGGATGGGAATCTCTGCTTCCTATGGGAACGTTGTGGCGTGCAGGCTCGGGGAGAAGCCCTTCTCCTGGGGATGCTGAAGTGCAAAAAGAAATGTTCAAGGTCTCAAGGCCTAAGCTCGGAACTGACACGACTGTCACTTGTGTCCCTCTGCTGCTGGCCAAAGCCAGTCACATGCCACACCCTGTCTTCCTCCACAGGTAAGGATTATTTCAGGTGTGCTTTGCCTTTTTTTTTTTTGTTTGAGATGGAGTTTAGCTCTTGTTACCCAGGCTGGAGTGCAATGGCGCGATCTCGGCTCACCGCAACCTCCGCCTCCTGGGTTCAGGCAATTCTCCTGCCTCAGCCTCATGAGTAGCTGGGATTACAGGCACACGCCACCATGCCCAGCTAATTTTTTGTATTTTTAGTAGAGACGGGGTTTCACCATGTTGACCAGGATGGTCTCGATCTCTCGACCTCGTGATCCACCCGCCTCGGCCTCCCAAAGTGCTGGGATTACAGGCTTGAGCCACCGCGCCCGGCCTGCCTTTTTTTTTTTTTTTTTTTTTTGGAGACAGAGTCTCTGTTGCTTAGGCTGAAGTGCAGTAGCACGATCTCAGCTCACTGCAACCTCCGCCTCCTGGGTTCAAGCAATTCTCCTGCCTCAGCCTCCTGAGTAGCTGGGGTTACAGGTGCGCCCCACCACGTCCAGCTAATTTTTGTATGTTTAGTACAGCTGGGGTTTCATCATGTTGGTCAGACTGGTCTTGAACTCCTGACCTCATGATATGCTCACCTCGGCCTCCCAAAGTGCTGGGATTACAGGCGTGAGCCACCACACCCGGCCCCCATCCAGGGGTGCTTTTCTTAAATGGGCCCACACACTCGACCATCCACACACAATTCATGTCCTGTATCTCTGGAAGGATATTGGAAATTGGTCATCAGGTTTGAACATTTTTTCTAACTGCATTATTTTTTTTCTTTTTGAGATGGAGTGTCACTCTGTCACCCCAGCTGGAGTGCAGTGGCACAATCTCAGCTCATTGCAAACTCTGCCACCCAAGTTCAAGCAATTCTCCTTCCTCGGCCTCTGGAGTAGCTGGGACTACTAGAATGTGCCACCACGCCCCGCTAATTTTATTTTGTATGTTTAGTAGAGACGAAGTTTCACCATGTTGGCCAGGCTGGTCTCAAACTCCTGACCTCAAGTGATACACCTACCTCGGCCTCCTAAAGTGCTGGATTATAGGCGTGAGCCACTGTTCCTGGCCATTTTTTTTTTTTTTTTTTAAAGTTGGAATCTGGCTCTGTCTCCCAGGCTGGAGTGCAGTGGCTCAATTTCGGCTCACTGCAGCCTCCCTCTCCCAGGTTCAGGCGATTCTCGGGCCTCCGCCTCCCAAGTAGCCACCACCACACCCAGCTGATTATTATTATTTTAAAGTAGAAATGGGATTTCACCATGTTGTCCAGGCTGGTCTGAAACTCCTGACCTCAGGTGATCCACCTGCCTCAGCCTCCCAAAGTGCTGGGATTACAGGAGTGAGTCACTGTGCCCGCCCTATTTTTTTAAATTAAAAAACTATGGCCAGAAGGTGAAAATAAGAATATCCTACCCTATGTACCCATTTTCTTGACATGGCAACTGAGGCCTTAAGGGACAGGATGGGGCATTTGTTGAATGCTGTGTTACATATGCAAGCAGTTTCTCCTCTCTGAGTCTCAGTTTCGTCTTTTTTTTTTTTTTTTGAGACAGATTCTCTGTCTCCCAGACTGAAGTGCAGTGACATGATCATAGCTCACTCCTAAACTCAAGCGATCCCCCTGCTTCAGCTTCCTAAGTAGCTGAGACCAGATGTGAGACAGCAGACATGGCTAATTTCTTAAAAAAAAAAAAAAATATATATATATATATATATATAATTTTTTTTTGCCAGATGTGGTGACTCACACCTGTAATCCCAGCACTTGGGGAGGCCAAGGCAGTGGATCATTTAAAGTCAGGAGTTCAAGACCAGCCTAATCAACATGGTGAAACCCCATCTCTACTAAAAATAGAAAAAAAAAAAAAAAGAAATAGAAAAAAATAGAAATAGAAAAAATATATAAATAGAAAAAAATTAGTTCGGCATGGTGATACATGCCTGTAGTCCCAGCTACTAGGGAGGCTGAGGCAGAAGAATGGCTTGAACCCGGGAGGCGGAGGTTGCAGTGAGCTGATAACCACACCATTGCACTCCAGCCTAGGCGATGGAGTGAGACTTGTCTCAAAAAAAATAAACAGGCCAGGCCTGGTGGCTCACGCATGTAATCTCAACACTTTGGGAGGCCAAGGTGGGTGGGTCACTTGAGGTCAGGAGTCTGAGACCAGCCTGACAAACATGGTGACACCCCACTTCTACTGAAAATACAAAAATTAGCCAGGTGTGGTGTTGGGCGCCTGTAATCTCAACTACTCAGGAGGCTGAGACAGAATTGCTTGAACCTGGGAGGTGGAGGTTGCAGTGAGCCGAGATGGCGCCACTGCACTCCAGCCTGGGCAACAGAGACTCTGTCTCAAATAAATAAACAAATACATAAACAAATATATATATATATATATATATATATATACACACACACACACACACACACACACACACAGTTTTGTAGAGACAGGTTTGCCCTATGTTGCCCAAGCTGGTCTCAAACTCCTGGGCTCAAGCAGTCCTCCTGCCTTGGCCTCCCAAAACACTGTGCTGACAGGTATCAGTGACCCCATCTGACCAGTTTCCTCACTTTTAGGTGGGGCTGGTAATAGTGTCTCCCTTGCGGGGGTCAGCTGCAAAGATTCTGGGGCTCTGCTACTCCTTGGCTGTGTGACCTTGGACAAATTACTCACCCTCTCTGCCTCATCTTTTTCACCTGTGGAATGGAGTGAATCATGACAGCTGGTGTGAAGATGAACAATTTGCATATAGTAGATGGGTTAGTCAGAAACGTCAGCCATTGTTGGCACTGTCTAAAAGTACTTGGAACAGGGCTGGCCTAAAGAAAGATTTTCCTTAGTTAACACTTTGTTCTTTCAATCTTCATCTCATTTAATCCTCACCGAAATGCTTTGTGATTAGTGTGATCATCCCGTTTTACAGATGAGGAAACAGGCTCAGCCCAAGATCACTGTTGTCCCAGTTTACATGGAATCGACATAGCAAGGCCAGGATTTAAACTTAGATCTGGCCGGGTGCGGTGGCTCACGCCTGTAATCCCAGCACTATGGGAGGCTGAGGTGGGCAGATCATGAGATCAGGAGTTTGAGACCAGCCTGGCCAACATAGCGGCACCCCATCACTACTGAAAATACAAAAAATTAGCTGGGCACCCCATCTCTACTAAAAATACAAAAAAAGCCGGGCGAGGTGGTGTGTGCCTGTAATCCCAGCTACTTGGGAGGCTGAGGCAGGAGAAGCACTTGAACCCAGGATGCGGAGGTTGCAGTGAGCTGAGATTGCGCCACTGCACTCCAGCCTGAGGGACAGTGAGAGATTGTCTCAAAAACAAAAAAACTTTAGATCCGCCTGGCTCCCCGCAGTCTTCATCCCCTGCCCTCCCCACAACACACAGTATTTACCATGTGCTACCCTATTATAAGCCTTTTCTGAGGAATTACACGTGTTTTTTTTTGTTTTTTTTGTTTTTTTTTTGAGATGGAGTTTCGCTCTTGTTACCCAGGCTGGAGTGCAATGGCGCAATCTCGGCTCACTGCAACCTCCGCCTCCTGGGCTCAGGCAATTCTCCTGCCTCAGCCTCCTGAGTAGCTGGGATTACAGGCACGCGCCACCACGCCCAGCTAATTTTTTTTGTATTTTTAGTAGAGACGGGGTTTCACCATGTTGACCAGGATGGTCTCGATCTCTCGACCTCGTGATCCACCCGCCTCGGCCTCCCAAAGTGCTGGGATTACAGGCTTGAGCCACCGCGCCCGGCCTTTTTTTTTTTTTTTTTTTTTTGAGACAGTCTCGCTCTGTCGCCAGGCTGGAGTGCAGTGGCGTGATCTCAGCTCCCTGCAACCTCTGCCTCCCGAGTTCAAGCGATTCTCCTGCCTCAGCCTCCCGAGTAGCTGGGACTACAGGCACACACCACCACACCCAGCTAATTTTTGTATTTTTAGTAGAGACAGAGTTTCACCATGTTGGCCAGGATGGTCTCAAACTCCTGATCTCATGATCTATCCCCC